>NW_026705702.1:0-300000 GCF_029867415.1 Vicia villosa
GAGAAAGAAATTATAGAAATTGCATATTATAGTCCACGTTTTTGGAGAAGAGAAATAAATTTTATAAATTACATATGATAGTCCATGTTTTTGGAGAAGGAAAAGAAATTCCTGAAAATTGCATATGATAGTCCTCGTTTTTGGAGAGGAGAAAGAAATTCTAGAAATTGCATATGATAGACCACGTTTTTGTAGAAGGGAAAGAAATTCTAGAAATTGCATATGATAGTCCACATTTTTTGAGAAAAGGAAGAAATTCTAGAAATTGCATATGATAGTCCACGTTTTTGGAGAAGGGAATGAAATTCTAGAAAAAGCATATGATAGTCCATGTTTTTGGAGAAGAGAAAGAAATTCTAGAAATTGAATATGATAGTCCACATATTCGAAGAGAGAAAGAAATTCCAGAAATTGCATACGATAGTCCACAATTTAGGAAAAGGGAAAGAAATTCTAGAAATCGCATATGATAGTCCATGTTTTTGGAGAAGAGAAAGAAATTTCATAAATTACATACGATAGTCCATGTTTTTGGAAAAGGAAAAGAAATTCCCGAAAATTGCATATGATAGTCCACGCTTTTGGAGAAGAGAAAGAAATTCTAAAAATTGCATATGATAGACCACGTTTTTGAGAAGGGAAAGAAATTCTAGAAATTGCATATGATAGTCCACATTTTTGAAGAAAAGGTAGAAATTCTAGAAATTGCATATGATAGTTCACGTTTTTTGAGAAGGGAATGAAATTCTAGAAAAAGCATATGATAGTCCATGTTTTTGGAGAAGAGAAAGAAATTCTAGAAATTGCATATGATAGTCCACGTTTTTGGAGAAGAGAAAGAAATTCTAGAAATTGCATATTATAGTCCACGTTTTTTGAGAAGAGAAAGATATTTCATGAATTACATATGATAGTCCATGTTTTTGGAGAAGGAAAAGAAATTCCAAAAAATTGCATATGATAGTCCGCGTTTTTGGAGAAGAGAAAGAAATTCTAAAAATTGCATATGATAGACCACGTTTTTCGAAAAAGGAAAGAAATTCCAGAAATTGCATATGATAATCGACGTTTTTTGAGAAAAGGAAGAAATTCTAGAAATTGCAAATGATAGTCCATGTTTTTGGAGAAGGGAATGAAATACTAGAAAAAGCATATAGTAGTCCACGTTTTTGGAGAAGAGAAAGAAATTCTGGAAATTACATATGATAGTCCACGTATTTTGAGAAGATAAAGAAATTCCAGAAATCGCATATGATAGTCCACGTTTTTGGAGAAGAGAAAGAAATTCTAAAACTTGCATATGATAGTCCACGTTTTTGGAGAAGAGAAAGAAATTTCATAAATTGCATATGATACTCCACGTTTTTGGAGAAGGGAAAGAAATTCCAGAAATTGCATATGATAGTCCACGTTTTTGGAAAAGAGAAAGAAATTCTAGAAATTGCATATGATAGTCCACGTTTCTTGAGACGAGAAAGAAATTATAGAAATTGCATATTATAGTCCACGTTTTTGGAGAAGAGAAATAAATTTTATAAATTACATATGATAGTCCATGTTTTTGGAGAAGGAAAAGAAATTCCTGAAAATTGCATATGATAGTCCTCGTTTTTGGAGAGGAGAAAGAAATTCTAGAAATTGCATATGATAGACCACGTTTTTGTAGAAGGGAAAGAAATTCTAGAAATTGCATATGATAGTCCACATTTTTTGAGAAAAGGAAGAAATTCTAGAAATTGCATATGATAGTCCACGTTTTTGGAGAAGGGAATGAAATTCTAGAAAAAGCATATGATAGTCCATGTTTTTGGAGAAGAGAAAGAAATTCTAGAAATTGAATATGATAGTCCACATATTCGAAGAGAGAAAGAAATTCCAGAAATTGCATACGATAGTCCACAATTTAGGAAAAGGGAAAGAAATTCTAGAAATCGCATATGATAGTCCATGTTTTTGGAGAAGAGAAAGAAATTTCATAAATTACATACGATAGTCCATGTTTTTGGAAAAGGAAAAGAAATTCCCGAAAATTGCATATGATAGTCCACGCTTTTGGAGAAGAGAAAGAAATTCTAAAAATTGCATATGATAGACCACGTTTTTGAGAAGGGAAAGAAATTCTAGAAATTGCATATGATAGTCCACATTTTTGAAGAAAAGGTAGAAATTCTAGAAATTGCATATGATAGTTCACGTTTTTTGAGAAGGGAATGAAATTCTAGAAAAAGCATATGATAGTCCATGTTTTTGGAGAAGAGAAAGAAATTCTAGAAATTGCATATGATAGTCCACGTTTTTGGAGAAGAGAAAGAAATTCTAGAAATTGCATATTATAGTCCACGTTTTTTGAGAAGAGAAAGATATTTCATGAATTACATATGATAGTCCATGTTTTTGGAGAAGGAAAAGAAATTCCAAAAAATTGCATATGATAGTCCGCGTTTTTGGAGAAGAGAAAGAAATTCTAAAAATTGCATATGATAGACCACGTTTTTCGAAAAAGGAAAGAAATTCCAGAAATTGCATATGATAATCGACGTTTTTTGAGAAAAGGAAGAAATTCTAGAAATTGCAAATGATAGTCCATGTTTTTGGAGAAGGGAATGAAATACTAGAAAAAGCATATAGTAGTCCACGTTTTTGGAGAAGAGAAAGAAATTCTGGAAATTACATATGATAGTCCACGTATTTTGAGAAGATAAAGAAATTCCAGAAATCGCATATGATAGTCCACGTTTTTGGAGAAGAGAAAGAAATTCTAAAACTTGCATATGATAGTCCACGTTTTTGGAGAAGAGAAAGAAATTTCATAAATTGCATATGATACTCCACGTTTTTGGAGAAGGGAAAGAAATTCCAGAAATTGCATATGATAGTCCACGTTTTTGGAAAAGAGAAAGAAATTCTAGAAATTGCATATGATAGTCCACGTTTCTTGAGACGAGAAAGAAATTATAGAAATTGCATATTATAGTCCACGTTTTTGGAGAAGAGAAATAAATTTTATAAATTACATATGATAGTCCATGTTTTTGGAGAAGGAAAAGAAATTCCTGAAAATTGCATATGATAGTCCTCGTTTTTGGAGAGGAGAAAGAAATTCTAGAAATTGCATATGATAGACCACGTTTTTGTAGAAGGGAAAGAAATTCTAGAAATTGCATATGATAGTCCACATTTTTTGAGAAAAGGAAGAAATTCTAGAAATTGCATATGATAGTCCACGTTTTTGGAGAAGGGAATGAAATTCTAGAAAAAGCATATGATAGTCCATGTTTTTGGAGAAGAGAAAGAAATTCTAGAAATTGAATATGATAGTCCACATATTCGAAGAGAGAAAGAAATTCCAGAAATTGCATACGATAGTCCACAATTTAGGAAAAGGGAAAGAAATTCTAGAAATCGCATATGATAGTCCATGTTTTTGGAGAAGAGAAAGAAATTTCATAAATTACATACGATAGTCCATGTTTTTGGAAAAGGAAAAGAAATTCCCGAAAATTGCATATGATAGTCCACGTTTTTGGAGAAGAGAAAGAAATTCTAAAAATTGCATATGATAGACCACGTTTTTGAGAAGGGAAAGAAATTCTAGAAATTGCATATGATAGTCCACATTTTTGAAGAAAAGGTAGAAATTCGAGAAATTGCATATGATAGTCCACGTTTTTGGAGAAGGGAATGAAATTCTAGAAAAAGCATATGATAGTCCATGTTTTTGGAGAAGAGAAAGAAATTCTAGAAATTGCATATGATAGTCCACGTTTTTGGAGAAGAGAAAGAAATTCTAGAAATTGCATATTATAGTCCATGTTTTTTGAGAAGAGAAAGATATTTCATGAATTACATATGATAGTCCATGTTTTTGGAGAAGGAAAAGAAATTCCAAAAAATTGCATATGATAGTCCGCGTTTTTGGAGAAGAGAAAGAAATTCTAAAAATTGCATATGATAGACCACGTTTTTCGAAAAAGGAAAGAAATTCCAGAAATTGCATATGATAATCGACGTTTTTTGAGAAAAGGAAGAAATTCTAGAAATTGCAAATGATAGTCCATGTTTTTGGAGAAGGGAATGAAATACTAGAAAAAGCATATAGTAGTCCACGTTTTTGGAGAAGAGAAAGAAATTCTGGAAATTACATATGATAGTCCACGTATTTTGAGAAGATAAAGAAATTCCAGAAATCGCATATGATAGTCCACGTTTTTGGAGAAGAGAAAGAAATTCTAAAACTTGCATATGATAGTCCACGTTTTTGGAGAAGAGAAAGAAATTTCATAAATTGCATATGATACTCCACGTTTTTGGAGAAGGGAAAGAAATTCCAGAAATTGCATATGATAGTCCACGTTTTTGGAAAAGAGAAAGAAATTCTAGAAATTGCATATGATAGTCCACGTTTCTTGAGACGAGAAAGAAATTATAGAAATTGCATATTATAGTCCACGTTTTTGGAGAAGAGAAATAAATTTTATAAATTACATATGATAGTCCATGTTTTTGGAGAAGGAAAAGAAATTCCTGAAAATTGCATATGATAGTCCTCGTTTTTGGAGAGGAGAAAGAAATTCTAGAAATTGCATATGATAGACCACGTTTTTGTAGAAGGGAAAGAAATTCTAGAAATTGCATATGATAGTCCACATTTTTTGAGAAAAGGAAGAAATTCTAGAAATTGCATATGATAGTCCACGTTTTTGGAGAAGGGAATGAAATTCTAGAAAAAGCATATGATAGTCCATGTTTTTGGAGAAGAGAAAGAAATTCTAGAAATTGAATATGATAGTCCACATATTCGAAGAGAGAAAGAAATTCCAGAAATTGCATACGATAGTCCACAATTTAGGAAAAGGGAAAGAAATTCTAGAAATCGCATATGATAGTCCATGTTTTTGGAGAAGAGAAAGAAATTTCATAAATTACATACGATAGTCCATGTTTTTGGAAAAGGAAAAGAAATTCCCGAAAATTGCATATGATAGTCCACGCTTTTGGAGAAGAGAAAGAAATTCTAAAAATTGCATATGATAGACCACGTTTTTGAGAAGGGAAAGAAATTCTAGAAATTGCATATGATAGTCCACATTTTTGAAGAAAAGGTAGAAATTCTAGAAATTGCATATGATAGTTCACGTTTTTTGAGAAGGGAATGAAATTCTAGAAAAAGCATATGATAGTCCATGTTTTTGGAGAAGAGAAAGAAATTCTAGAAATTGCATATGATAGTCCACGTTTTTTGAGAAGAGAAAGAAATTCTAGAAATTACATATTATAGTCCACGTTTTTTGAGAAGAGAAAGATATTTCATGAATTACATATGATAGTCCATGTTTTTGGAGAAGGAAAAGAAATTCCAAAAAATTGCATATGATAGTCCGCGTTTTTGGAGAAGAGAAAGAAATTCTAAAAATTGCATATGATAGACCACGTTTTTCGAAAAAGGAAAGAAATTCCAGAAATTGCATATGATAATCGACGTTTTTTGAGAAAAGGAAGAAATTCTAGAAATTGCAAATGATAGTCCATGTTTTTGGAGAAGGGAATGAAATACTAGAAAAAGCATATAGTAGTCCACGTTTTTGGAGAAGAGAAAGAAATTCTGGAAATTACATATGATAGTCCACGTATTTTGAGAAGATAAAGAAATTCCAGAAATCGCATATGATAGTCCACGTTTTTGGAGAAGAGAAAGAAATTCTAAAACTTGCATATGATAGTCCACGTTTTTGGAGAAGAGAAAGAAATTTCATAAATTGCATATGATACTCCACGTTTTTGGAGAAGGGAAAGAAATTCCAGAAATTGCATATGATAGTCCACGTTTTTGGAAAAGAGAAAGAAATTCTAGAAATTGCATATGATAGTCCACGTTTCTTGAGACGAGAAAGAAATTATAGAAATTGCATATTATAGTCCACGTTTTTGGAGAAGAGAAATAAATTTTATAAATTACATATGATAGTCCATGTTTTTGGAGAAGGAAAAGAAATTCCTGAAAATTGCATATGATAGTCCTCGTTTTTGGAGAGGAGAAAGAAATTCTAGAAATTGCATATGATAGACCACGTTTTTGTAGAAGGGAAAGAAATTCTAGAAATTGCATATGATAGTCCACATTTTTTGAGAAAAGGAAGAAATTCTAGAAATTGCATATGATAGTCCACGTTTTTGGAGAAGGGAATGAAATTCTAGAAAAAGCATATGATAGTCCATGTTTTTGGAGAAGAGAAAGAAATTCTAGAAATTGAATATGATAGTCCACATATTCGAAGAGAGAAAGAAATTCCAGAAATTGCATACGATAGTCCACAATTTAGGAAAAGGGAAAGAAATTCTAGAAATCGCATATGATAGTCCATGTTTTTGGAGAAGAGAAAGAAATTTCATAAATTACATACGATAGTCCATGTTTTTGGAAAAGGAAAAGAAATTCCCGAAAATTGCATATGATAGTCCACGCTTTTGGAGAAGAGAAAGAAATTCTAAAAATTGCATATGATAGACCACGTTTTTGAGAAGGGAAAGAAATTCTAGAAATTGCATATGATAGTCCACATTTTTGAAGAAAAGGTAGAAATTCTAGAAATTGCATATGATAGTTCACGTTTTTTGAGAAGGGAATGAAATTCTAGAAAAAGCATATGATAGTCCATGTTTTTGGAGAAGAGAAAGAAATTCTAGAAATTGCATATGATAGTCCACGTTTTTTGAGAAGAGAAAGAAATTCTAGAAATTACATATTATAGTCCACGTTTTTTGAGAAGAGAAAGATATTTCATGAATTACATATGATAGTCCATGTTTTTGGAGAAGGAAAAGAAATTCCAAAAAATTGCATATGATAGTCCGCGTTTTTGGAGAAGAGAAAGAAATTCTAAAAATTGCATATGATAGACCACGTTTTTCGAAAAAGGAAAGAAATTCCAGAAATTGCATATGATAATCGACGTTTTTTGAGAAAAGGAAGAAATTCTAGAAATTGCAAATGATAGTCCATGTTTTTGGAGAAGGGAATGAAATACTAGAAAAAGCATATAGTAGTCCACGTTTTTGGAGAAGAGAAAGAAATTCTGGAAATTACATATGATAGTCCACGTATTTTGAGAAGATAAAGAAATTCCAGAAATCGCATATGATAGTCCACGTTTTTGGAGAAGAGAAAGAAATTCTAAAACTTGCATATGATAGTCCACGTTTTTGGAGAAGAGAAAGAAATTTCATAAATTGCATATGATACTCCACGTTTTTGGAGAAGGGAAAGAAATTCCAGAAATTGCATATGATAGTCCACGTTTTTGGAAAAGAGAAAGAAATTCTAGAAATTGCATATGATAGTCCACGTTTCTTGAGACGAGAAAGAAATTATAGAAATTGCATATTATAGTCCACGTTTTTGGAGAAGAGAAATAAATTTTATAAATTACATATGATAGTCCATGTTTTTGGAGAAGGAAAAGAAATTCCTGAAAATTGCATATGATAGTCCTCGTTTTTGGAGAGGAGAAAGAAATTCTAGAAATTGCATATGATAGACCACGTTTTTGTAGAAGGGAAAGAAATTCTAGAAATTGCATATGATAGTCCACATTTTTTGAGAAAAGGAAGAAATTCTAGAAATTGCATATGATAGTCCACGTTTTTGGAGAAGGGAATGAAATTCTAGAAAAAGCATATGATAGTCCATGTTTTTGGAGAAGAGAAAGAAATTCTAGAAATTGAATATGATAGTCCACATATTCGAAGAGAGAAAGAAATTCCAGAAATTGCATACGATAGTCCACAATTTAGGAAAAGGGAAAGAAATTCTAGAAATCGCATATGATAGTCCATGTTTTTGGAGAAGAGAAAGAAATTTCATAAATTACATACGATAGTCCATGTTTTTGGAAAAGGAAAATAAATTCCCGAAAATTGCATATGATAGTCCACGCTTTTGGAGAAGAGAAAGAAATTCTAAAAATTGCATATGATAGACCACGTTTTTGAGAAGGGAAAGAAATTCTAGAAATTGCATATGATAGTCCACATTTTTGAAGAAAAGGTAGAAATTCTAGAAATTGCATATGATAGTTCACGTTTTTTGAGAAGGGAATGAAATTCTAGAAAAAGCATATGATAGTCCATGTTTTTGGAGAAGAGAAAGAAATTCTAGAAATTGCATATGATAGTCCACGTTTTTTGAGAAGAGAAAGAAATTCTAGAAATTACATATTATAGTCCACGTTTTTTGAGAAGAGAAAGATATTTCATGAATTACATATGATAGTCCATGTTTTTGGAGAAGGAAAAGAAATTCCAAAAAATTGCATATGATAGTCCGCGTTTTTGGAGAAGAGAAAGAAATTCTAAAAATTGCATATGATAGACCACGTTTTTCGAAAAAGGAAAGAAATTCCAGAAATTGCATATGATAATCGACGTTTTTTGAGAAAAGGAAGAAATTCTAGAAATTGCAAATGATAGTCCATGTTTTTGGAGAAGGGAATGAAATACTAGAAAAAGCATATAGTAGTCCACGTTTTTGGAGAAGAGAAAGAAATTCTGGAAATTACATATGATAGTCCACGTATTTTGAGAAGATAAAGAAATTCCAGAAATCGCATATGATAGTCCACGTTTTTGGAGAAGAGAAAGAAATTCTAAAACTTGCATATGATAGTCCACGTTTTTGGAGAAGAGAAAGAAATTTCATAAATTGCATATGATACTCCACGTTTTTGGAGAAGGGAAAGAAATTCCAGAAATTGCATATGATAGTCCACGTTTTTGGAAAAGAGAAAGAAATTCTAGAAATTGCATATGATAGTCCACGTTTCTTGAGACGAGAAAGAAATTATAGAAATTGCATATTATAGTCCACGTTTTTGGAGAAGAGAAATAAATTTTATAAATTACATATGATAGTCCATGTTTTTGGAGAAGGAAAAGAAATTCCTGAAAATTGCATATGATAGTCCTCGTTTTTGGAGAGGAGAAAGAAATTCTAGAAATTGCATATGATAGACCACGTTTTTGTAGAAGGGAAAGAAATTCTAGAAATTGCATATGATAGTCCACATTTTTTGAGAAAAGGAAGAAATTCTAGAAATTGCATATGATAGTCCACGTTTTTGGAGAAGGGAATGAAATTCTAGAAAAAGCATATGATAGTCCATGTTTTTGGAGAAGAGAAAGAAATTCTAGAAATTGAATATGATAGTCCACATATTCGAAGAGAGAAAGAAATTCCAGAAATTGCATACGATAGTCCACAATTTAGGAAAAGGGAAAGAAATTCTAGAAATCGCATATGATAGTCCATGTTTTTGGAGAAGAGAAAGAAATTTCATAAATTACATACGATAGTCCATGTTTTTGGAAAAGGAAAATAAATTCCCGAAAATTGCATATGATAGTCCACGCTTTTGGAGAAGAGAAAGAAATTCTAAAAATTGCATATGATAGACCACGTTTTTGAGAAGGGAAAGAAATTCTAGAAATTGCATATGATAGTCCACATTTTTGAAGAAAAGGTAGAAATTCTAGAAATTGCATATGATAGTTCACGTTTTTTGAGAAGGGAATGAAATTCTAGAAAAAGCATATGATAGTCCATGTTTTTGGAGAAGAGAAAGAAATTCTAGAAATTGCATATGATAGTCCACGTTTTTTGAGAAGAGAAAGAAATTCTAGAAATTACATATTATAGTCCACGTTTTTTGAGAAGAGAAAGATATTTCATGAATTACATATGATAGTCCATGTTTTTGGAGAAGGAAAAGAAATTCCAAAAAATTGCATATGATAGTCCGCGTTTTTGGAGAAGAGAAAGAAATTCTAAAAATTGCATATGATAGACCACGTTTTTCGAAAAAGGAAAGAAATTCCAGAAATTGCATATGATAATCGATAATCCACGTTTTTTGAGAAAAGGAAGAAATTCTAGAAATTGCAAATGATAGTCCATGTTTTTGGAGAAGGGAATGAAATACTAGAAAAAGCATATAGTAGTCCACGTTTTTGGAGAAGAGAAAGAAATTCTGGAAATTACATATGATAGTCCACGTATTTTGAGAAGATAAAGAAATTCCAGAAATCGCATATGATAGTCCAAGTTTTTGGAGAAGAGAAAGAAATTCTAAAACTTGCATATGATAGTCCACGTTTTTGGAGAAGAGAAAGAAATTTCATAAATTGCATATGATACTCCACGTTTTTGGAGAAGGGAAAGAAATTCCAGAAATTGCATATGATAGTCCACGTTTTTGGAAAAGAGAAAGAAATTCTAGAAATTGCATATGATAGTCCACGTTTCTTGAGACGAGAAAGAAATTATAGAAATTGCATATTATAGTCCACGTTTTTGGAGAAGAGAAATAAATTTTATAAATTACATATGATAGTCCATGTTTTTGGAGAAGGAAAAGAAATTCCTGAAAATTGCATATGATAGTCCTCGTTTTTGGAGAGGAGAAAGAAATTCTAGAAATTGCATATGATAGACCACGTTTTTGTAGAAGGGAAAGAAATTCTAGAAATTGCATATGATAGTCCACATTTTTTGAGAAAAGGAAGAAATTCTAGAAATTGCATATGATAGTCCACGTTTTTGGAGAAGGGAATGAAATTCTAGAAAAAGCATATGATAGTCCATGTTTTTGGAGAAGAGAAAGAAATTCTAGAAATTGAATATGATAGTCCACATATTCGAAGAGAGAAAGAAATTCCAGAAATTGCATACGATAGTCCACAATTTAGGAAAAGGGAAAGAAATTCTAGAAATCGCATATGATAGTCCATGTTTTTGGAGAAGAGAAAGAAATTTCATAAATTACATACGATAGTCCATGTTTTTGGAAAAGGAAAATAAATTCCCGAAAATTGCATATGATAGTCCACGCTTTTGGAGAAGAGAAAGAAATTCTAAAAATTGCATATGATAGACCACGTTTTTGAGAAGGGAAAGAAATTCTAGAAATTGCATATGATAGTCCACATTTTTGAAGAAAAGGTAGAAATTCTAGAAATTGCATATGATAGTTCACGTTTTTTGAGAAGGGAATGAAATTCTAGAAAAAGCATATGATAGTCCATGTTTTTGGAGAAGAGAAAGAAATTCTAGAAATTGCATATGATAGTCCACGTTTTTTGAGAAGAGAAAGAAATTCTAGAAATTACATATTATAGTCCACGTTTTTTGAGAAGAGAAAGATATTTCATGAATTACATATGATAGTCCATGTTTTTGGAGAAGGAAAAGAAATTCCAAAAAATTGCATATGATAGTCCGCGTTTTTGGAGAAGAGAAAGAAATTCTAAAAATTGCATATGATAGACCACGTTTTTCGAAAAAGGAAAGAAATTCCAGAAATTGCATATGATAATCGACGTTTTTTGAGAAAAGGAAGAAATTCTAGAAATTGCAAATGATAGTCCATGTTTTTGGAGAAGGGAATGAAATACTAGAAAAAGCATATAGTAGTCCACGTTTTTGGAGAAGAGAAAGAAATTCTGGAAATTACATATGATAGTCCACGTATTTTGAGAAGATAAAGAAATTCCAGAAATCGCATATGATAGTCCAAGTTTTTGGAGAAGAGAAAGAAATTCTAAAACTTGCATATGATAGTCCACGTTTTTGGAGAAGAGAAAGAAATTTCATAAATTGCATATGATACTCCACGTTTTTGGAGAAGGGAAAGAAATTCCAGAAATTGCATATGATAGTCCACGTTTTTGGAAAAGAGAAAGAAATTCTAGAAATTGCATATGATAGTCCACGTTTCTTGAGACGAGAAAGAAATTATAGAAATTGCATATTATAGTCCACGTTTTTGGAGAAGAGAAATAAATTTTATAAATTACATATGATAGTCCATGTTTTTGGAGAAGGAAAAGAAATTCCTGAAAATTGCATATGATAGTCCTCGTTTTTGGAGAGGAGAAAGAAATTCTAGAAATTGCATATGATAGACCACGTTTTTGTAGAAGGGAAAGAAATTCTAGAAATTGCATATGATAGTCCACATTTTTTGAGAAAAGGAAGAAATTCTAGAAATTGCATATGATAGTCCACGTTTTTGGAGAAGGGAATGAAATTCTAGAAAAAGCATATGATAGTCCATGTTTTTGGAGAAGAGAAAGAAATTCTAGAAATTGAATATGATAGTCCACATATTCGAAGAGAGAAAGAAATTCCAGAAATTGCATACGATAGTCCACAATTTAGGAAAAGGGAAAGAAATTCTAGAAATCGCATATGATAGTCCATGTTTTTGGAGAAGAGAAAGAAATTTCATAAATTACATACGATAGTCCATGTTTTTGGAAAAGGAAAATAAATTCCCGAAAATTGCATATGATAGTCCACGCTTTTGGAGAAGAGAAAGAAATTCTAAAAATTGCATATGATAGACCACGTTTTTGAGAAGGGAAAGAAATTCTAGAAATTGCATATGATAGTCCACATTTTTGAAGAAAAGGTAGAAATTCTAGAAATTGCATATGATAGTTCACGTTTTTTGAGAAGGGAATGAAATTCTAGAAAAAGCATATGATAGTCCATGTTTTTGGAGAAGAGAAAGAAATTCTAGAAATTGCATATGATAGTCCACGTTTTTTGAGAAGAGAAAGAAATTCTAGAAATTACATATTATAGTCCACGTTTTTTGAGAAGAGAAAGATATTTCATGAATTACATATGATAGTCCATGTTTTTGGAGAAGGAAAAGAAATTCCAAAAAATTGCATATGATAGTCCGCGTTTTTGGAGAAGAGAAAGAAATTCTAAAAATTGCATATGATAGACCACGTTTTTCGAAAAAGGAAAGAAATTCCAGAAATTGCATATGATAATCGACGTTTTTTGAGAAAAGGAAGAAATTCTAGAAATTGCAAATGATAGTCCATGTTTTTGGAGAAGGGAATGAAATACTAGAAAAAGCATATAGTAGTCCACGTTTTTGGAGAAGAGAAAGAAATTCTGGAAATTACATATGATAGTCCACGTATTTTGAGAAGATAAAGAAATTCCAGAAATCGCATATGATAGTCCAAGTTTTTGGAGAAGAGAAAGAAATTCTAAAACTTGCATATGATAGTCCACGTTTTTGGAGAAGAGAAAGAAATTTCATAAATTGCATATGATACTCCACGTTTTTGGAGAAGGGAAAGAAATTCCAGAAATTGCATATGATAGTCCACGTTTTTGGAAAAGAGAAAGAAATTCTAGAAATTGCATATGATAGTCCACGTTTCTTGAGACGAGAAAGAAATTATAGAAATTGCATATTATAGTCCACGTTTTTGGAGAAGAGAAATAAATTTTATAAATTACATATGATAGTCCATGTTTTTGGAGAAGGAAAAGAAATTCCTGAAAATTGCATATGATAGTCCTCGTTTTTGGAGAGGAGAAAGAAATTCTAGAAATTGCATATGATAGACCACGTTTTTGTAGAAGGGAAAGAAATTCTAGAAATTGCATATGATAGTCCACATTTTTTGAGAAAAGGAAGAAATTCTAGAAATTGCATATGATAGTCCACGTTTTTGGAGAAGGGAATGAAATTCTAGAAAAAGCATATGATAGTCCATGTTTTTGGAGAAGAGAAAGAAATTCTAGAAATTGAATATGATAGTCCACATATTCGAAGAGAGAAAGAAATTCCAGAAATTGCATACGATAGTCCACAATTTAGGAAAAGGGAAAGAAATTCTAGAAATCGCATATGATAGTCCATGTTTTTGGAGAAGAGAAAGAAATTTCATAAATTACATACGATAGTCCATGTTTTTGGAAAAGGAAAATAAATTCCCGAAAATTGCATATGATAGTCCACGCTTTTGGAGAAGAGAAAGAAATTCTAAAAATTGCATATGATAGACCACGTTTTTGAGAAGGGAAAGAAATTCTAGAAATTGCATATGATAGTCCACATTTTTGAAGAAAAGGTAGAAATTCTAGAAATTGCATATGATAGTTCACGTTTTTTGAGAAGGGAATGAAATTCTAGAAAAAGCATATGATAGTCCATGTTTTTGGAGAAGAGAAAGAAATTCTAGAAATTGCATATGATAGTCCACGTTTTTTGAGAAGAGAAAGAAATTCTAGAAATTACATATTATAGTCCACGTTTTTTGAGAAGAGAAAGATATTTCATGAATTACATATGATAGTCCATGTTTTTGGAGAAGGAAAAGAAATTCCAAAAAATTGCATATGATAGTCCGCGTTTTTGGAGAAGAGAAAGAAATTCTAAAAATTGCATATGATAGACCACGTTTTTCGAAAAAGGAAAGAAATTCCAGAAATTGCATATGATAATCGACGTTTTTTGAGAAAAGGAAGAAATTCTAGAAATTGCAAATGATAGTCCATGTTTTTGGAGAAGGGAATGAAATACTAGAAAAAGCATATAGTAGTCCACGTTTTTGGAGAAGAGAAAGAAATTCTGGAGAAGAGAAAGAAATTAAAACTTGCATATGATAGTCCATTGCATATGTCCACGTTTTTGAGAAGATTCCAGAAAGATATGATTCCACGTTTTTGGAAAAGAGAAAGAAATTCATTGCATATGATAATCTTGAGACATATGATAGTCCACGTTTTTGGAGAAGAAGGAAAAGAAATTCCTGAAAACATATTGCATATGATAGTCCACGTTTTTGGAGAAGAGAAAGAAATTTCATGAAATTGCATATGATACTCCCACGTTTTTGGAGAAGGGAAAGAAATTCCAGAAATTGCATATGATAGTCCACGTTTTTGGAGAAAGAGAAAGAAATTCTAGAAATTGCATATGATAGTCCACGTTTCACGTTTTTTGAGAAGGGAATGAAATTTAGAAAAAGAGAGTCCATGTTTTTGGAGAAGAGAAAGAAATTCTAGAAATTGAAATTCCATAGAAATTCTAGCATATTATAGTCCACGTTTTTGGAGAAGAGAAATTCCAAAAAATTATGATAGTCCGCGTTTTTGGAGAAGAGAAAGAAATTACATATGATAGTCCATTCCAGTGCATATTTCGACGTTTTTTGAGAAGGAAGAGAAAGAAATTCCATGTTTTTGGAGAAGGGAAGAAATTGCATATGATAGTCCATATGATAGTCCACGTATTTTGGAAGAAGAGAAAGAAATTCTAGAAACTTGCATATGATAGTCCACGTTTTTGGAGAAGAGAAAGAAATTTCATAAATTGCATATGATACTCCACGTTTTTGGAGAAGGGAAAGAAATTCCAGAAATTGCATATGATAGTCCACGTTTTTGGAAAAGAGAAAGAAATTCTAGAAATTGCATATGATAGTCCACGTTTCTTGAGACGAGAAAGAAATTATAGAAATTGCATATTATAGTCCACGTTTTTGGAGAAGAGAAATAAATTTTATAAATTACATATGATAGTCCATGTTTTTGGAGAAGGAAAAGAAATTCCTGAAAATTGCATATGATAGTCCTCGTTTTTGGAGAGGAGAAAGAAATTCTAGAAATTGCATATGATAGACCACGTTTTTGTAGAAGGGAAAGAAATTCTAGAAATTGCATATGATAGTCCACATTTTTTGAGAAAAGGAAGAAATTCTAGAAATTGCATATGATAGTCCACGTTTTTGGAGAAGGGAATGAAATTCTAGAAAAAGCATATGATAGTCCATGTTTTTGGAGAAGAGAAAGAAATTCTAGAAATTGAATATGATAGTCCACATATTCGAAGAGAGAAAGAAATTCCAGAAATTGCATACGATAGTCCACAATTTAGGAAAAGGGAAAGAAATTCTAGAAATCGCATATGATAGTCCATGTTTTTGGAGAAGAGAAAGAAATTTCATAAATTACATACGATAGTCCATGTTTTTGGAAAAGGAAAAGAAATTCCCGAAAATTGCATATGATAGTCCACGCTTTTGGAGAAGAGAAAGAAATTCTAAAAATTGCATATGATAGACCACGTTTTTGAGAAGGGAAAGAAATTCTAGAAATTGCATATGATAGTCCACATTTTTGAAGAAAAGGTAGAAATTCTAGAAATTGCATATGATAGTTCACGTTTTTTGAGAAGGGAATGAAATTCTAGAAAAAGCATATGATAGTCCATGTTTTTGGAGAAGAGAAAGAAATTCTAGAAATTGCATATGATAGTCCACGTTTTTTGAGAAGAGAAAGAAATTCTAGAAATTACATATTATAGTCCACGTTTTTTGAGAAGAGAAAGATATTTCATGAATTACATATGATAGTCCATGTTTTTGGAGAAGGAAAAGAAATTCCAAAAAATTGCATATGATAGTCCGCGTTTTTGGAGAAGAGAAAGAAATTCTAAAAATTGCATATGATAGACCACGTTTTTCGAAAAAGGAAAGAAATTCCAGAAATTGCATATGATAATCGACGTTTTTTGAGAAAAGGAAGAAATTCTAGAAATTGCAAATGATAGTCCATGTTTTTGGAGAAGGGAATGAAATACTAGAAAAAGCATATAGTAGTCCACGTTTTTGGAGAAGAGAAAGAAATTCTGGAAATTACATATGATAGTCCACGTATTTTGAGAAGATAAAGAAATTCCAGAAATCGCATATGATAGTCCAAGTTTTTGGAGAAGAGAAAGAAATTCTAAAACTTGCATATGATAGTCCACGTTTTTGGAGAAGAGAAAGAAATTTCATAAATTGCATATGATACTCCACGTTTTTGGAGAAGGGAAAGAAATTCCAGAAATTGCATATGATAGTCCACGTTTTTGGAAAAGAGAAAGAAATTCTAGAAATTGCATATGATAGTCCACGTTTCTTGAGACGAGAAAGAAATTATAGAAATTGCATATTATAGTCCACGTTTTTGGAGAAGAGAAATAAATTTTATAAATTACATATGATAGTCCATGTTTTTGGAGAAGGAAAAGAAATTCCTGAAAATTGCATATGATAGTCCTCGTTTTTGGAGAGGAGAAAGAAATTCTAGAAATTGCATATGATAGACCACGTTTTTGTAGAAGGGAAAGAAATTCTAGAAATTGCATATGATAGTCCACATTTTTTGAGAAAAGGAAGAAATTCTAGAAATTGCATATGATAGTCCACGTTTTTGGAGAAGGGAATGAAATTCTAGAAAAAGCATATGATAGTCCATGTTTTTGGAGAAGAGAAAGAAATTCTAGAAATTGATTATGATAGTCCACATATTCGAAGAGAGAAAGAAATTCCAGAAATTGCATACGATAGTCCACAATTTAGGAAAAGGGAAAGAAATTCTAGAAATCGCATATGATAGTCCATGTTTTTGGAGAAGAGAAAGAAATTTCATAAATTACATACGATAGTCCATGTTTTTGGAAAAGGAAAAGAAATTCCCGAAAATTGCATATGATAGTCCACGCTTTTGGAGAAGAGAAAGAAATTCTAAAAATTGCATATGATAGACCACGTTTTTGAGAAGGGAAAGAAATTCTAGAAATTGCATATGATAGTCCACATTTTTGAAGAAAAGGTAGAAATTCTAGAAATTGCATATGATAGTTCACGTTTTTTGAGAAGGGAATGAAATTCTAGAAAAAGCATATGATAGTCCATGTTTTTGGAGAAGAGAAAGAAATTCTAGAAATTGCATATGATAGTCCACGTTTTTTGAGAAGAGAAAGAAATTCTAGAAATTACATATTATAGTCCACGTTTTTTGAGAAGAGAAAGATATTTCATGAATTACATATGATAGTCCATGTTTTTGGAGAAGGAAAAGAAATTCCAAAAAATTGCATATGATAGTCCGCGTTTTTGGAGAAGAGAAAGAAATTCTAAAAATTGCATATGATAGACCACGTTTTTCGAAAAAGGAAAGAAATTCCAGAAATTGCATATGATAATCGACGTTTTTTGAGAAAAGGAAGAAATTCTAGAAATTGCAAATGATAGTCCATGTTTTTGGAGAAGGGAATGAAATACTAGAAAAAGCATATAGTAGTCCACGTTTTTGGAGAAGAGAAAGAAATTCTGGAAATTACATATGATAGTCCACGTATTTTGAGAAGATAAAGAAATTCCAGAAATCGCATATGATAGTCCAAGTTTTTGGAGAAGAGAAAGAAATTCTAAAACTTGCATATGATAGTCCACGTTTTTGGAGAAGAGAAAGAAATTTCATAAATTGCATATGATACTCCACGTTTTTGGAGAAGGGAAAGAAATTCCAGAAATTGCATATGATAGTCCACGTTTTTGGAAAAGAGAAAGAAATTCTAGAAATTGCATATGATAGTCCACGTTTCTTGAGACGAGAAAGAAATTATAGAAATTGCATATTATAGTCCACGTTTTTGGAGAAGAGAAATAAATTTTATAAATTACATATGATAGTCCATGTTTTTGGAGAAGGAAAAGAAATTCCTGAAAATTGCATATGATAGTCCTCGTTTTTGGAGAGGAGAAAGAAATTCTAGAAATTGCATATGATAGACCACGTTTTTGTAGAAGGGAAAGAAATTCTAGAAATTGCATATGATAGTCCACATTTTTTGAGAAAAGGAAGAAATTCTAGAAATTGCATATGATAGTCCACGTTTTTGGAGAAGGGAATGAAATTCTAGAAAAAGCATATGATAGTCCATGTTTTTGGAGAAGAGAAAGAAATTCTAGAAATTGATTATGATAGTCCACATATTCGAAGAGAGAAAGAAATTCCAGAAATTGCATACGATAGTCCACAATTTAGGAAAAGGGAAAGAAATTCTAGAAATCGCATATGATAGTCCATGTTTTTGGAGAAGAGAAAGAAATTTCATAAATTACATACGATAGTCCATGTTTTTGGAAAAGGAAAAGAAATTCCCGAAAATTGCATATGATAGTCCACGCTTTTGGAGAAGAGAAAGAAATTCTAAAAATTGCATATGATAGACCACGTTTTTGAGAAGGGAAAGAAATTCTAGAAATTGCATATGATAGTCCACATTTTTGAAGAAAAGGTAGAAATTCTAGAAATTGCATATGATAGTTCACGTTTTTTGAGAAGGGAATGAAATTCTAGAAAAAGCATATGATAGTCCATGTTTTTGGAGAAGAGAAAGAAATTCTAGAAATTGCATATGATAGTCCACGTTTTTTGAGAAGAGAAAGAAATTCTAGAAATTACATATTATAGTCCACGTTTTTTGAGAAGAGAAAGATATTTCATGAATTACATATGATAGTCCATGTTTTTGGAGAAGGAAAAGAAATTCCAAAAAATTGCATATGATAGTCCGCGTTTTTGGAGAAAAGAAAGAAATTCTAAAAATTGCATATGATAGACCACGTTTTTCGAAAAAGGAAAGAAATTCCAGAAATTGCATATGATAATCGACGTTTTTTGAGAAAAGGAAGAAATTCTAGAAATTGCAAATGATAGTCCATGTTTTTGGAGAAGGGAATGAAATACTAGAAAAAGCATATAGTAGCACCACTTTGCATTAAGAACATTAAGATTCTGACGAAAATCGGGCAGAGTAACGGCTGTTTTCGGGTAAAATCCTTATATCAATGCCTTGGAATTAACCATCAAGGGCTTTCAAGGAAATACCTGCACACATGAACATACAACAGAACAATGCCAGACAGACAGAACAATCACAGGATAGTAATAGACTGAGTCCAGAGGGTACTAGGTCCATAAGTCCGAATCTCCAAAGTGCTAAGGATAGCTAACCGATAGTCCAAAGAGAGCCTTATGTATTTTTTAGATTTTGATTGTTTATTAGTGTTTTAGCAAAAAAGTAAAGTATGGTCCAAGTGGACAAAAGAAAAATAACGGAAACATAAACATTATGTCCAAGTGGACAAAGAGAAAAATGACGGAAGGTAAATATGATGAAATGATAAAGTAAAGCGATCAAGCGAGAAATATAAAGAGCGGTAATATAAAGAGCGGTATAGTAAAGGTGCGGAAATTAAAGTTAGTTGTTAAGTGTTAAAGATAATCATCTTGAAACTTGTCAAGTATGTTATCAAAGTTAGTAGGAAGATCTATGGTGAGTGAATGATGTACTCGGATTTAAATTCAATGGGGTTTATCAGAAGCTTGATAGAATCATAGCGACTACACGATAAAAACCTCCACAAGTCTTAAATCAAACCGCATACATTTCTCTTCCATATTTGATCTTTTTTATTCGGGACACGAAATATTGCGCTATGTTAAGCAGATCGCCAAGTGATTTATGTAGAAATCACCCTACAACGAGGCCGGTCAAAACTTTATGTGCTAATGCATGCGAGAAGAACGATATGTAGATCGCCTTCCGAAAGCAATACCGCACGAAAAGAAAATAGGTAACGATCTAGTCTTTACTAAGAATCCATAAGAATTCGCAAAGTATTAAGACTTTCATCGATCAAAAGGAAAAAAGGAGAAGGAGAAGATAAAATGCATAAAGATAATCAACTCACACTATCATTAATATCATTCATCTAATATTATGGATTTGGTTCTTTCAAACCTATCAACATCCTAGATCCAATGATATTAATGAAGTGGAGGAAGTAGGAAGCCAAAACAAGCATAAAAAAGGCAAAAAAACACATTCTGCCAGCAGGAAATCGATTTACCTCTGTAGGAAATCGATTTCCTGAGTGCAGAGTTCAAATTTTGAAAAAAAATAAGGTGGAAATCGATTTCCTACAGAGGGAAATCGATTTCCTGCACACAGCATTCAAAAAATCAGCATTAGGAGGCATAAAACTTGACTTAAGCAAACATACAAACACCTTATGATCACATATCCATTGGAGCACGAATTTTCCATCAAATCACCATCAAATAGCACCAATATAGCATCAAAGATGCATTGAACACAAGCAACAAAGAATCACATTATGATGGATGAATAAAGATGAAGAAAATTACCAAATCTTGAACAAAACTTAGATCTACTTCAAGAATCACCAACACAAATCTTGATCTCTCAACAATTGAAGAAAAAAGAGTGAAATAGATGGTGGTTTAGCTCAAAGTTTGTGAGGTTCAAGATGTGACTCACAAACTTTATGAAAGAACAAAGAGCTTTGGTGAATTTGGTAGGGATGAGGAGAGAAATTGCAAGGGGTTTTTTGGCTCTCAAAGCTTGAGAAGTGAATTTGCAAGAACTTTTTTGGCTATCAAAAGCTTGAGAAATGAGAGAGTAGAGGGCTCTATTTATAGGATGAGAGCAAGAGTAGTGGTAGTTTGGTCTTTTTGCATTTGGTAATTAGCTTGTGTTTAATTGGTGATTAAAGTGGTATTTAAATGGTAAAAAGTGGTAAAATGGGTTTAATGAAGGGATTAATTTTGATGAGGTGGAAAATTGGTAAAATGACCAAATAAAAAGGTGCCAAAATGATGTCAAGCTTCCCTCCTTATATTTTTTTGAATTTTGCGCACAGGAAATCGATTTCCCACAGGGGTAAATCGATTTCCATCTTCAAATTTTCAAAAAACTGTTTTCTTGCACTGTTTTGATTTTTGCCCGATCTTTCACCTGTAAAATATAAACAAAAGAGACAAAACATATATTTTTTTGATTTTTTTTTGGTTAGTATAAACAAATAAAAAGGCTATAAATGCTCGATAATTCCCCTCAGAGATAATCACAGTATCAAAGATAAAGCTTCATAATGGTGCTCTTGATTGATGATTGAATGCAAATGATGTATGATCTTAGGGTCAAAAATTGGGGTATGACACACTGCATTCATGACATTTGAACCCACCAATTCCCCTTCAATTAGAAACTGTAAACTTTTAGTATTCAAAACCATGAAGTAGCATGCTATACATCTCATATTGTGTGCATAAATCTATACAAATCAATCTTATTTGTAGTATTATTATTCATCCTACTTTTGTGTTTGTGATGGAAACAGATGTTGTTAAAAACACTGCTCCTCAAACATCCATTGCAAGAAAGAGGAGAAAGCTTATTCTTAAAGCAAAGAGGGATTATCGAAACCGTGTCAGATCAAGCAACCTCACTTCCCATTTAAATCATAATTTTACATCCTCTGTAACATATGAAACCACTATTGAAACGGCTATGGCTAGAAAGAGAAGGAAAATAATCTTGGATAACAGAAAAAGATTGAGAAATTTGTTCAATACTAAAGTTAGTAGGGTTCAAAATACAAACAACATTGTTAGTCAAAGTCAGAACATGGATCATGCATCTACTTCAAATTATAATATGTCAAGTCAGTCCATGGATCATCCATCTACCTCAAATCATAATATGTCTGTTGAATCTCATTATCCACAAAATTACAGCAACTCCTCGCTTTTATCGTTGTTGCCGTGGAGGAAAAATTGTTCTTTCGTTCCTTGAAAAACCTCCACAGGTGTTGCAAGATCTTATATTTAATAAAACATATTCAGATAGTAAAAACTACCAGGCTAACATACGAACATACATCGCAATGTTCTCATTCACTTCCCCTGGAATGAAGTTCGACACAACATACTCTAAAAGAGGAGGACCCCCTACTTTGAGACTGCAGGGTCAGACCTGTCATCGAATTGGTATACTGCTGCCAGAAACAGGGCAACCTCCGCAATATGCTCAATTATACATCTATGACACGGACAATAAAGTTGAACACAGAATAAAATGTTTCAAGTAAGCTTGCTCAGACATAATTACACAATTGTTTTATAAAAATATTTTGTTAAACTATTTATTCATGGCTGCGAAAAATAAACAAGGACAACAAAGGCATCGAGCGACCGGTTGTCAAAAAGCTCAAGATGATGTTAGATGAGCACAATGTTCATGCCAAAGCTTTTAGAATGGCAAGGGATGTTTTAAGGACAAATTCTTTCACAGATTTAAAACTCAGGCTTATTTCTGATAGATCCGAAGATGGCCGTGTTTACAACAAACCTACTGTCTCAGAAGTGGCTGCACTCATTGTGGGAGACATTGATTCTGCTGATAAAAGGGATATCTTAATTCAGCGCCGCAACGGTGGTTTGCAACGAATAGATGAGTTTCACCCAGCATATTTGGCTTATCAGTATCCTCTTATATTTCCTTATGGGGAAGATGGTTACAGGAAAAATATAATGCACAGATATCGCCATGAAACTGAGGTCACTAGGAGAAACCGTCAAAGCATTAAGGATTGGTTTACTTACCGATTACAACAACGTCGCAAAGAGGCAAAAACACTACTTTACTCAAGACGCCTATTTCAACAATTCTTAGTCGACGGCTATGCTATGATGGAATCCGAACGACTGAATTGGTTGAGAGAATATCAATCGAAATTAAGAGTGGGCAAATATAATAATTTGGCCGCTCAAACTGATGGCGATACAAGAAATGAACACCAAAAGCGAGGAAACGAGTTGTTCTGCCATCAACATTTGTTGGTAGCAAGAGATATATGGATCAACTATATTTTGACGGTATGGCCATTTCAAGTCGATTGGGATTCCCTGATTTATTTGTTACTTTTACCTGCAACTCAAATTGGCCTGAAATTAAAAGAGCATTGTCAGGCACAGGTCTACAACCCCATGATAGGCCGGATATCATTTCAAAAGTTTTCAAAATAAAGTTTGATACCCTCATGGATGATATTACAAAACACCATGTCGTTGGAAAAGTGATTGCATGTAAGTTGTTTCATTTAATTATACTACTTTTCAATCATGTGTCTGTGTAGTACCAAAATATTACATCAAACTAACTTTCAATTTAATAGATATGTACACCATTGAATTCCAAAAGCAGGGATTGCCACATGCTCACATCTTGATATTCCTACACCCTCAGAGCAAATACCCAACACCATCTGACATAGACAAGATCATTTCTGCTGAAATTCCCGACCCGACTGTTCATCCCAATTTATACAAATTGGTTAAGGCACATATGATGCATGGACCTGTTAGAACAAGATTTGTTCTGATCAATATTCTTAGTTTTGATGATAACAAGGATATGAATTTTGTGTGAGATAATGTGGTACTCTAATACATTGCAATTTCCCTTTCAGGAAATATATAAAGAGTATGCACAAATCAGCGCTCAGAAGCTTTGTCTCAGAAGGTTCAGCACGCAACATCAGAACATGGTCTGGCAAGACATCAGAAGATGGTCAAAGCAGAATCAGAACATGGGTCTATGGAAGCATCAGAAGAACTTGAGATCAGAAGCAGAAGCACTGAAGTTCTAATGGTATTACGCTCAGAAGCACTTCAAGGTCAGAAGACAAGAAGATGCTATGCACCAAGCTGTTTGACTCTGATGATATTCAAACGTTGTATACACAAACATTAGATCAGAAGAAAGTACAGGTGGCAGGCTACGCTGACTGACAAAAGGAACGTTGGAAGCTATTAAAGGCAACGTCAGTAGACACAGCGTGAACAAGGCTCGAGGTAGTTGACAAAAGCGTGAAACATTAAATGCAATGCTGTACGGAATACGCAAAGCATTAAATGCTCCCAACGGTCATCTTCTCAAGTGCCTATAAATATGAAGTTCTGATGAGAAGCAAGGTTACCAATCCTGAACGAACTTATTCTGAAAAACTTGCTGAAACGCTGTTCAACTCAAAGCTCAAAAACTTCATCTTCATCAAAGCTCACTACATTGCTGTTGTAATATATTAGTGAGATTAAGCTTAAACGTTAAGAGAAATATCACTGTTGTGATTATAGCTTTTCAGAAGCATTTGTAATACTCTTAGAATTGATTACATTAATTTGTAAGTAACTAGAGTGATCAAGTGTTGATCAGGATACTCTAGGAAGTCTTAGCTTGTGTCTAAGCAGTTGTAATTAGAGTGATCACATGGTGGTCAGGATACTCTAAGAAAGTCTTAGCTTGTGTCTAAGCATTTGTTCCTAGAGTGATCAGGTTGTGATCAGGATACTCTAGAAGACTTAGTCGTGGGCTAAGTGGAAAACCATTGTAATCTGTTGCGATTAGTGGATTAAATCCTCAGGTGAGGTAAATCACTCCGTGGGGGTGGACTGGAGTAGTTTAGTTAACAACGAACCAGGATAAAAATAACTGTGCAAATTGTTTTTATCGTTCAAGTTTTTAGACTACACTTATTCAAACCCCCCCTTTCTAAGTGTTTTTCTATCCTTCAGGACCCTGTGGCCTTGCGCGCGTGACCTCACAATGTATGAAGAATGGACGATGTTCTAAATACTATCCCAAAAAGTTTATTGAACACACTATTGTTGATGCAGAGGGATATCCGCTGTATAGGAGAAGATCAAAAACCTTCACTATTGAAAAAAAATGGTATCACCTTGGACAACAGACATGTGGTTCCACATAACACCAGATTTCTTATGAAATACCAGGCACATATAAACATGGAATGGTGTAATCAGAGTACTTCCTTAAAATATCTTTTCAAATATATCAATAAAGGCTATGACAGAATAACAGCAGCAGTTTCAACAAATAGCAATCAACCTGTTGATGAAATCCAACAATATCTCGACTGCAGGTATGTCTCTCCCAGTGAAGCATGCTGGCGCATTTACTCTTACAATATTCATGGCAGAAAACCAGCTGTGGAACGTATGTTCTATCATTTGGTTGGGGAGAAACCTATATACTATACAGATTATACACGCATGGAAAATGTGCTGGAAACTGCAAGTGTGACTGAATCAATGTTTACTGCATGGCTAGTGGCAAATGCTAAATATGAAGAGGCACAAACATTAACTTATGGTCAATTTGTCTCAAAGTTTGTTTATCACAAAAAACAGAGAGAATGGAAACCGCGGAAAAAAGGCTTCACCATTGGACGTCTCATATGGGTTCTGCCAACAACTGGTGAACTGTTTTACCTGCGCATGATGTTGACGGTGGCAAAAGGACCAACAACATATGAGGAAATCAGGACCGTGGATAACATTCAGTATGATACATTCAGAGATGCATACTTTGCAATGGGATTTCTTGAAGACGACAAAGAATACATAGCTGCTATAAAGGAGGCAAGTCATTGGGGGACTGGTCATTTTCTTCGAAAACTGTTTGTTATCATGCTTTTGTCTGGTGCTGTTAATCGCCCTGCACATGTTTGGGAACAAACTTGGCTCCTATTATCTGATGGTGTCTTACATACACAAAGAGCATTGGCTGCAAATCCAGGTTTGTTAGACATAATAAAATAGCAAACAAAACAATTTCTTAATAACAACCTACATATGACTTACCAACAGTATTATAACTCAATTTCTCATATCAATGCAGAATTGGTCCTCACACAAGAAGAGTTACAAAATTTGACTTTAATAGAAATTGAGAAAATGCTTCAAGCAAATAGAAGGACACTAAAGGATTTTAGTCCTATTCCATATCCGGATGCTTATGTTCTTGAACAGTTGGGAAACAGGCTCATATATGATGAGCGTAATTATGATACAACATCAATGAACTCAGAATTTGAAAATCTGTTTGCTGCTCTTACAGGTAACTATTGCGTCAATTAAATTCATTTTATTTTACGCTTTGAAATTCTATGAATCAATTATTTTAACACCGTTCTACCATCAATATTATGTTCCTAAGATAAGCAAAGAGGTATTTATGAAAAAATCATCCACGCTGTGGAGTCTCAGAAACCTACTGTTTTCTTCCTTCATGGTTATGGTGGTACCGGAAAAACATATATGTGGAGAACACTCGCAGCTGCTTTAAGATCAAAACACAATATATGTTTAACTGTTGCAACTAGCGGTATAGCATCATTGTTACTTCCAGGAGGTAGAACTGCACATTCAAAGTTCAGGATACCGGTACCAACTATGGACAATTCTACTTGCAAGGTTGAATTCAACGATGATGTTGCAGACATGTTACGACAGACAAAGCTTATAATATGGGATGAGGCACCAATGGCGCATAAGTATGCAATAGAATCGCTTGACAGAACTTTGAAAGATGTTATGAGTGCAGACAAAAATTCAACTGATGTATTCGGTGGAAAGGTTGTTGTTTTCGGGGGCGATTTCAGACAGATTTTACATGTCGTCCCCAGAGGCAATCGTTCCGATATTGTACACTGTGCCATAAATGCATCTTACATATGGCATTCAGTTGAGGTATTAACATTGACAAGAAACATGCGGCTACGAACAGGATCAACACAGACTGACAAAAATGAGATAACACAGTTTTCAGATTGGCTTTTAAGAATAGAAGAGGGCCGAATATCTGAGCCTAATGACGGCACCGCCGAAATCAACATACCACCTGATATTCTGATAACAGAATTCGATGATCCAATTGTGGCCATTGTCAATACCACATACCCTGATTTCATAAATAATTTCCAATGTGTTGATTACCTTAAAAGTCGAGCGATACTTGCCTCTACACTGGAGATTGTTGATCAGATCAATGACCATATACTTAACTTGATTCAAGGTTAAGCAACAAAAATATATAATTTAATGGATTATATTAATCTAATTTTTGCTTTTACTAATTATGTTCAGTCAACAATGCAGGAGAGATTCGTGACTACTACAGCGCAAATTCAGTTGACAAGTCTGAGATTCATGACCCAGCAGTAGTTGATATCCTCACGCTAGAATTTCTAAGTTCCCTCCAAACATCAGGGTTGCCAAACCATCACTTAAAACTAAAGGTTAGGACACCTATAATGCTCATGAGAAATATAGATCAAGCTGAAGGTTTGTGTAACGGCACAAGGCTGTGTATAACAAGGATGGCAGCCCATGTACTCGAGGCTTCAATAATGGGTGGTAAAGGTTTGGGAAATTTGGTTTACATACCTCGAATGGACATGTCACCATCCCAATCACCATGGCCATTCAAACTGAATAGGAG
This sequence comes from Vicia villosa, assembly GCF_029867415.1. NCBI lineage: Eukaryota > Viridiplantae > Streptophyta > Magnoliopsida > Fabales > Fabaceae > Vicia > Vicia villosa. The sequence goes on from NW_026705702.1 coordinate 27,813, forward strand.
ACAGTTCCCTATTATAGTTTCCTATTCTATGACAATCAACAAATCACAGGGACAGTCATTGGATAACGTTGGTTTGTACTTACCAAAAGATGTATTCACACATGGCCAAATTTATGTCGCATTGTCAAGAGTAACAACAAAAAAGGGAATCAAAATACTGATACATGATGAAGAAAAGAAATTCAGGGAGAAAACTACAAATGTTGTGTATAAAGAAGTTTTTAACAATGCCTAAGTTTTAAAAATTAATCACAGTAAATCTGTAACAGCGGTAATATATATTACTAACGGAATATTAGTATTGCAAGTAACAGCAGTAATATATATTACTAACAGCATATTAGCAATGCAAGTAACAGAAAAAAAATATATAGCATAACATCTAAATACCAAAATCTTATATATTAATATAAAGGTGGACCTAAGTCCACCAGAGAATTACAAAAAGTTAAAGAGCTAGATACTTATAACAAACTTTTACATCATTTTCAATTTTTCAACATTGTTACAAGTATCTCCTTGCTGATGGGATCCTTAACGCTGAAGCCCATATAGTCTCCATCAAGCAAGCACCTTTCCTTGGCAAATTTGTACCAACCACGCCCTAAGAACATCTGACCCTTTTCGGTATGATGAACTTCACATTCATACCTGACTTCCCTTTCCCAGTCAAGCAAATCTACAAACCTTGCTCCATGGAGCCAGCGACTTGCCACAACATGCTCAGGAATTTCCTGCAATATTGATATAAAACAACATTAGATAATCCCATTAACTGATATGGAAAGACAGTAAGCTTAAAACGAATAATAACTTACAAGAAGACATGACTGAGCCATCTTCCCATTGGCCACATCTTGCTTCCAGATACAATATTGAAACTTAGTAGGCTGCTCTGCATGGCAACTAAAATCCTCAACAACCGGTTCATGGCATCTGGAACATTATACAAACAAACAACATGGTCAATAAATAAATGTGTTATCAAACATTCTAAATTCAAGAATAAAACGTATACTCAACATAAGCTAATTCAAACATACACAGAGTTATCAGAAGTGACAGCTTTCCCCACAGCCATTTGGTTCACCGAGTTTTCTTCGCCTGCATGCAACCATATATAACTTTTAAATTCAAAATGTAACAGAGCAAACTTTCAAATGATATGTTTACCTTTACCTCTCATTGCTTGATCAACTCTTCCTTCCATCTTTTCAGAAATTCGCAGCTTACACTATTGGTTCCAGAGTAATGATGAATGCTTCAGTTTTTAGTGCTTTCAAACTTCCTACACATTACTTATATAACACTCTAAATGGACTCTTCACATACCTGCAACTTTTCCACCGTCCAATAGAATTCAATGCAATTGTTCAATTAGTCTTCTTTGCATTTACATCACTTCAAAACAGTTCTCGTTTTATTTATATTCCTCACGAAAAACATTAACTGCCCATAACCCAATTGATCTTTCACATCCCAATATAATATAACACATTACAACTATTTTATAACCATTTAATATTACCGTACTACTCTTTAACATATACTATTAAATTGAATTTTCAACTATTCATATGTCCATTGTTGTGTGTTCACCATTTAGATTTAATAGCCTACCATTTACAGGAGCCATACCCCTACTTATACCAACAATAATGAAATTAGGTACCCTATTCTGATCAAGTTTGATAGATATCCTGTTCAATACTTATAATAAACAATACTTAATTTTAAAACAGAATGGTAATCAATTTTGCATAAAAACCATGGCAGATTTGGCTCATTCCATGAAACTTACAACCAAAATTGATAATATTTAATTTAAAACCATACATAGTGCCATAATTGTTAATCTTTGTTCACATCCACCATTACAAAAAAAACAAAACGATAAATCCCATACAAACCAAACTGCTAAAAAACGGCCCTATACATCCACCACAAACATTGCCTAACCAACAACTCTATCAACGATCACCACTGCGCTCCACTGTTACCATAATATCTAACACTGGCGGGTAATAAATCACAAAGTGAACTTTATCACCTTCTTTCAATTCAGCTGCCCTTACATAGTCAAACCATTCTCCATACAAATATGTTTCATTTTTTTTGGCCTCTTCTTCACATTGCACTCATATGGGTACCCGTTGTCCACATCATTGAGGGTAATCTCTGACATTCCGGCAAGCCCACATTTCTCTACTATTTCTGCAGGAATATGCTGCACTCATTGACATACAATATCAGTTACATTACTTCTGTGTATAACACCATTGTGCCAACAACTATAGACTTTGAACACTGCTTACCATAACATTTGAGCAAAACTTATTTACATCATGAACTTCACGAGTCCACTACGCTTCTTCGAACTCTTCCTGTATAGGACTCATTTCCCTGAAATTAAGACCACATTTACAGCACAATGCCAACACAACAGCATCAATATACCTATAACTATAATATATTCCCTATCACTTATAAATAAACTTTACCTCTCACTATCAGAAGATATCATTATGTATTCATTCCCATCTCCATCATCCCTTCAACACAATAACATACAAACTATTTATTAAACTAAGTTGTAACTCATTATTCCGGAAACACATTCAATTTTGTGGAGGTTAAATGGAATTCAATACAAAAAAAAAATTAAACTATAACATTACCCTTTATTTTCAACAACCCTGGCAGCCTCTACAGAAACTTTACCGGCATCTTCGACACGATTCAATCTTTCATGTTGTTTCTTCCATTCCTCCATAACATCCTCATTCTCATGTGACCCACTCAGTATCCTCTCAACTGTGAGCCGCTTCCATGGAGTTTGCAACTCCAACCGATCGGGTGAACTGGAATCAAAACAACATTGCGACCTCTAAATGGATGAATATCTTATGATAAACTCTGCAAACAACATAAACAGTAACACATGCACATACCTTCTTGGCTGCGACATTTTGTTCTTCACACTTATCACGCAACCCTGCGTTTCTTACACCAACAATGTCAAAGACAGACTCTTTGATTGCCAACACGTTGAAGAGTTATGAATCCAACGTTACTTTAATTTTAAATGCCAACGTTATGTAACAATAACAATAATAGGATTCTTTTGTGGGCCTATTAACATATTAGGTCTAACAATAAAAATAGGTTTTCTGCACCAAGGCTAACCATCTAAGGCCCAATAAACTTTAATGTCCTATTAACTTAGATATATTAACCAACTATAAGGTCCAACATGTATTTTTAACCTACAGTAGAAACTCCTTAAATTAATAATGTCAGGACCGGAGAAATTTATTAATTTAGAGAGTTATTAATTTATCGATAAATTAATAATTATTAATTTAAAGAGTTTTTAAGCAATGAACCTTGGGACTCAACGTAAATTAGTAACTACTGTGTTCATATGCATTGGAAATCAATAATGTCTTTTGAAGTATAGTTAATGTAAACAAGAGGAACAAATGTGTTCAATGTATTCTTAAAGGAAAATAGACAACTATTAAATCATATTCAATAGAGTGTAATATATTTTTTTTCAGTTTCTATGAATTATTAATTTATGATTTTCTTAGGACCGAAAATTATAAAGGGATCTCCCGAAAAATTATTATCTTATTATTTTATCGAGTTTTTCAATTTTTTACATTGGCCCAAGTCGGGACCGGACGAATTTATTATTTTAGAGAAATTATTAATTTACCGAGTATTAATATAAAGAGTTTCTACTGTATTTAAAATATTTTACCTTATTATATGAACTTACACATATATATTCATTTTCCCTATTTTATTAAAGTGCCCTAAAACCCAATGCGCAAGACAGACGGGTACCCGTGCGAACGCACGTGTAAGACACTAGTTTGATTTAAAGTTAACGATAGCTTCTAATTTGGACTATTTACTATAAACTCATTTATAGTTTAATTCATTTTTAAATTTGATGGTTAATAATCAAAATTTGAAGAATACTTATTTTAAAGAATTATGTTTTAGAACTGTAATCTAGTTTTACTGTATCAATCGTTTTATTTTAAATTTAATTTTCTTATGTTTAAAAATAAATAATTTTATTATTGTTTTAAAGAGTTAAGACCTAAATTGAAATATAAATATCTATGGCTGTTTTATGGACAGAGTTTATATTATTAACTTATTCTAATTAGCCTTACAAAATTATTATAAATTTAAATTTATACAAAAAGATTAGGGAGAAGACCTTGTTTTAAAATTCAAACAACTTGACGTGAGTTTGTTTAATAACTATACTATAAATTTTGTCAAATAAAAATAATAGATAGTTTATTTTATTCTAAATTTAAAATAGGAAATAATATTCTAATTTAGAATTTCTTAATTATTCTTAGAATGAGGCAAATCTAATTTGATTTTAAAATGTATGAACTTTGATAATTTTGGAAATGTTCTCACAGTAGTTCTTTTATGAATTAAAACTAGTTAATTTTTAGAAGCTATCAATACTGTCTTGATAAATTTTAATTTTAAGTATAATAATTTATTTTCAATAATTTTAATCAAAGTATTTGACACGATGAGTTAATCAGTATAATAAATAAATTTAAAAGAGTGAGTTAGAAACTTCCTTCAATTACTATTTTATTATTCTTTAATGAGAAAAAAATCATTTTCAATTTGAAATGATATATATTTTTTAATATAAAAATGATTAGGTTAGTAAAATGGTAATAAAAACCTAAACCTAAATGATTTGGTAAGTGGCAAAGATAAAGCCTTAATTATGGATGTAATTGGGTTAGTGTTAACTTAATTAAATTGTGTATTTTAAAAGGTTGAAAGTGTGAACTGGATAGACACCTCGTCGAGAGAGACATACCGTTCTCATGAAGCGTAAGTTGAATGTGTTTGACGCTTGCTAAGGTAAGGGCACTTTCTAACGATATTATATATGATTGAATGCATATGTGCTGGTATGAATGATTGTGTGCCCGGTTGGGGATGTGTGCTTCTGCTGTGATGCTAAACTTGAGAATGTGTTTTCATATGATTTGTTGAAAATATATGAATTGACTTGTGGTTATGATTACATATGTGAAGATTATGTAAGTTCATATGATTTGTTGAATATATGAATTGACTATTGAGAAATATTATGATGCATTTGCATATATGTACTCATGCATATCATAGTTGCGTGTATGTCGAGAGGACTGCACCGGGTGAGGACTCTAGAGGACGAGCCCACCTAATCCTCCGGGATTTTATTGAGTTGGTTTCTGTTGGGATCACTTCTAGTGAGGCAGTACCTCAGTGTCTGTTGGGATCACTTTTAGTGAGGCAGAACCTTTTTAGTAGGATGTGCCTACGACTCTCTGCGGAGAGGTAAAATTCCGGAATTCATGCATGTGAGGAACTCGGATAGGGGGATCACACCCATGTAGAGTCTGCATTTGGATATTTGTGCATCACTTTATTTGTTGAAATAAATATTGTGATTGTTGTATATCATGTATTACTTGCATTTGTGTATTCTTTCATGTATGCTATTTTTAGATCGCGACCCTCTACTATTATTATTGAATGGGGTGAACGCCCCCAGGTTGTTAGGAATCGTGATAATTAGGGTATCCAGGTGTCGTGAAGACTTGCAAGATGTGCATGTCTTTGACGATCAAAATCATCAAGACTCAATGTCATAGTGAATCAATTGTACTAAGTCATCCTTGGCTTGGAATTCAAGATCAGCTTAGGGGTTGTCATTGAAGTCATTGTTTACTCTTCCTTATTGTTTTCTCTGTAACTTGTATTATGATCATTGTATTACAAAACTTTACTCTGACTTATATTAAAGATGGTCATAGTTGTTTTATTTCAAAAACTTTGTTGTTTTAAAAAAAATACACTCTCGCTGTTAAAAATCGGGGTGTTACAGAAACAGACCTGAAATTTAAGTTTTGAGTTGTGCAGTCTGTTTTGACAAATAACTACAAATTGAACCAAGCATAAGCATAACATAAACAATGACAACATAAAATATAGGCATATTATATATGTATTGAATCGGTTTGATTTTACATTCTAAACGACAATACATACAAAAAATGACACGCACCGGTCATTACAAACAAAAACGGTCGGGTAAAAACTAAAATTCGCCGAACCAATCAGTTGCGCTTAAATCTAAAACCGGTATGTTCTTCGACCGCTCTCTATTTTCCTCATGCTCTTGCTTCATTATTTTCTCAAACTCCGCCATCCTTTCAACAAAAGGATCCGGCCAAGTCACCGCCTCATTTGTATGATGTGTTGTCCACTGACAAAAAGTAGTCGGTATAGGACACCCCGGTTTCAAAAAAACTTGCACAAAGTGGCACAATCTTAGATACCCGATACATATGATGCGGCTCGACGCGTCCAAAGACGGTCGACTATGAAGTGGAAAAAATGTCTCACATAATCCAAATCTCGTCAAATCGACAAACACCCGATCGTACGCACTTGCTATGAGATGGCCCATATCGGGAAATGACATCCACTTCGAAACCGGGGCGTGATCGCTTAGTGATGGAACAAGGGAATCGTGAAGTTTATCAAAGTTTTCTTGATTTTCATAGAGTCGGACGTAGATGTCCCTATGCGAAGTCAACTCCGAAATAAGTGCCCGTCGAATAAGAGTGTGATTTTCTTCTCCTCTTCCAAGCAAACCGGCAACGGCTCGATACCCACAATTACAGTCGGTGCCAACATAAACTATGTTATCCATATTTTTTGCATAAAAAGCGGCATCTCATCAATGTAGATCATCAGAGTTTTTTGATCGGAGGTGTGCGCGGCGGCTTCGAAATACGGGCTCCTTTGTTAGCACTACACTTGGACTTCGGTGCTGGTGAATCCGGGATCAATGCATCAACATCTTCAAAATAGGAAGGATCTCGTTTGGTTGATGTGTCTTCTTAGGTACTTTTTCGGCTTTTTAGGCGCACCTTTGGTTTTAACCGGTTGAGATGGCGGTTTCAAATCGGTGGTATCCGAAAATGCAATTTTTCGCAATTGTTCTTTTATGTGCGTTTTCATGATGTCATCCGCTTTTGCAAACTTATCCATTATCACTTCCAACTCTTCGGAGATGGTAATTTTGGAATAATTTTCTTTCGGTGGCTCGAAATCATCAAAACGGAGCTTTTTCCAATGGTCAATTACTTCATCCATGCGTATTGGTGAATTCAACTTCATCTTTTTTGAAATTATACAAGCACATGGAAGCCCATAGATTTTTCTAATTGTGCACCCACATTTTGAACTATCCGGCCCCGTTGTCTCCCCCCTCGCCTCATGAAAAATAAAATTCAACCCCGAACGGGATATGTTGTAAATCAATTGCGAGAATATATTTTGGTCCTTAAATCGGTGTTCCATAACCGTCTTGCTCCGACCAAAAGATGTTTGAATTTCATTATGTTGATTTTGGAGCATTTGGTTCACGGTGTCTCATCCCTGACACAAATCCCCCTTGCTATCACCCAACCATTTATTCAACCCCGCATGTGCGGATTCAACTCGGTTGGTTGTAGTGCAACCAAGATGTCTTACTCGATTCGTCCAAGCACAAACTACTTTTTCTTTTACTTTGTCAAGGATGGTACTCTCGACGTAATGACAAAAAGTACTTAAAGAAACACACAAAGTTCGGAATTGTACCACTTTTTCGGTGTACAACTCTTCGGAACGTGCATCTAAAATCTCCCTCCATGCGGCCATAATCTTGTCCACCACTACACCGGCTTTGATGATGTTACCGTTGTCATCCTTTCTTTCTTTCGTGCCAACCGCGGATTTGAACTTACTTCTCACATTGCAAGTTATGTGATACCGGCAAAGTAATGCAGTCGATGTCAGGAAGACAGTATCAACCACATTTATCAAAGCATTATCTCGGTCGGCAACAATGACACTTGGCATAGTCTTTTGATCTACCAACAAAGACTTACATATTCCCAAAGCCCGTGTAAAGTTATCTTCTTTCTCACATTCCAAAAAAGCAAATCCAACCGAAAATGTCTTGTCTGTCGACGTCACACCGACAATCTCGAGAAGCGGAAGTCTATACTTGTTGGTCTTGTACGTCGAATCCATTACAAGAACGGTTGGAAATGTGTTGAACAAATTGATACTTTCGGGATGAGTCCAAAATATGTCACGCACAGTAACTTTGTCCTCACACGTTCGGAAGCTTGAAACGTGTTGGCTATCGCCCAAAAGTTTCAAAAGTTGTTGTATTTCCGACCTCATGCCCATTTTCAAGACTTGTGCCCATTTTCAAGACTTTGAGATTGTGCCGTTCATTGTATACTTACTTTATATTTGAAATATTATCCGAGTTTTTTCGCTTCAAATCAGCCAGTATGTTTCTTGGCTCCACTTTGATTGTCGATAAGTCCGAAATAAAATTCTTCTTTCGCGGGACAACCGACACGCAATTAGATGCCCGTGTAGCTTGGTTTCCAAGGCATGATTATGAAGTCCATAAATGACGCTAAAACGCCACAAATCATCAATCCTACAAGTCACGCGCAACCGAAACGAACACCCACACTTTCTCGATCCCGTGTCTTCGTGTTTTAACACCCGGTTTGTTGGTACATACTTCCCACCCCTCTCGCAATTCAACACGATAAAAGCTTTTCGTTTACTACTTCCATTGTCGGACCTTAATATGACAATGCCAAATCCAAGTTTAGTAGCTTCACTTCGAACTCAATCAAGCAAATGTTCACGACTAGCGAAGCTCATATCGTTATGAAATTGTTGCCGAACATCCACCGCAACGATCATGTTGTTAACATCGTTAACCGACTCTTTATCAACATTGACCTCTTCCAGAACTTCTTATTCATCGACGACTATATTATCCAGATGGATCATACCTAACATATACAAAAATACAAAAATAACTGTTAAAACTGTTATTTTATATTTCTGCCAGACATTATTTCGTAAGTACATTTCCAAAATTTGTTAGGTGATTTATTTCAAAAATGTACTTCCGAACTAAAGCAGTTTTGTTCCTCTTATATCAGCAATAATGTAGTGTAATATGAGATGATTTGATATTTACCTCAAATTTTAGCTTTCTATACTAGCTTTAGTATGATCAACCGTTTAAAAATTTAATTTTGAGACGAAAAATTGATTAAGATTTAAGGTTTTGAGAGAGTTTGTGATGAAAATGATGAAATAAGAATGAAGGAAAGTGTATATATGGACATCTTATTTCTAAAATACAATTCTAAAATAATAACTGAAAAGTTTTTTTTAATTTTTAAGTGATTTTGAAGATGCATCTCCGAAAACAACACAAAAAAATATTTTCAAAAGTAGATTTCCAAATTACAAAAGAAACTCTAAAAAAAATTACTTCAAAACTGCATTTTGCAAAAGAAGAATTTTTTTAATTTTTGCGGAAGTTTTTCCCATAAGGAGGTCTAAAGAAAATCTCTCTTTTAATTATTAGTTACTACAGCTCTCACATTCTCTTCATGTTGCCTGAAACTCTGAATGAGAACTTGGTGGTTTAAGTAACCATTGGATCTCCCATAATTATTTCCATAAACGGACTGTATATACATGTAATAAAATAATATACTCAACAAGTCTTGATATTAGACAAATATATCCACTCTCCATATTTTTTATTCTAGATAAAACCCCGCAAATGTGCATTTACTAACTTAGTGAATTCTTTTCATTAATCTCTAGTTAATTTGAGATAATCTAATAAGATCTTAATATAAACGGAATTTGTCACTGCCAGCGAATAATAGATTTGTTTGCAAAAACTAAAACGGTACAAGTAATTAATTTATTGCTTAATATTTTAAAAAATTAAAAACCTACCAATTAAATTATAAAATGATACTACTCTATTAAACGTTTTCTTAACGTACATCATCTTGCATAATTTTGGCAGCTCAACATTTCCATCTTCATCATCAACACTTGAATTACAGTGCTCTTTTAAAATTGTTTACGTGATGAACCTACTTCTAATAAAAATCATTTCTGAAAATATTGATACTATTGTTGTTAACAGAAATAACTTACTTTTACATGAAATAATATTTGGCATAGAACAATTAACTTTTTATCATTATCATCTTTTAATTTTTAGAACTAAGCCGGATCCAAAAACTTATATCATCTTTCAATTTTTAGAACTAAGCCGGATCCAAAGACTTATACCGTCATCCACTATCACATTAACATTTTATTGAAATATTTACATTAATCTGTAACGCGTTAATTCACTTAATAGAAAATTCTTTCGCTTATTGAAATTTCTAAAAAGACAAATATAATTGATGTATTAAGTCTAACAGGGATAAAAGAGTAGGTAAGACTCATACAAACTTTTGCTGATATTAGCTTCGTTTCCGTGACTAAATTGGGAAAACATGAAAATGATAACGGAAAGCGTTCAAACAGATGTTAACATTTATATTGACAACAGATGCCATTACAATTCAAGCACAAAAATTAACCAATTTAAATCTCGTTCCTGATTGATAAAAAAATAAAACAAAACATAAATATCAAACTGATTTGATGAAATAAGAATTGTAGGAAAATCTGAACGCATAAGCCTAAGATGACATATGCATAAAAACTTCAGTTCCAATTAGTATCGGCAACGTACAGCACTGAAATCGCTATTGAATAAACAAATCAGAGACTCTAAATTGTTGCCTAAAAGCTATATCAGCAATCAAAACAGAAAAAAGTTAGGTACAAAAGGCCTCAGATTAAAGAATTGGTGTATCGATCAGAGAAGTCTAAAAGAACTCTCAGATGGTACGGACAATATTCATACATCACAGGCAAAATAGAAAAATAAGAAATAAAAATGTAGGTCGTTACCAGGCCCTCAAATCAAGTCAGGAATCAGAGAGAGCAGACATGCGGACCTCACAAGATCAATTTGCGTGCACACTACCATGGTTCCATCATTTTCAAGATCCAGACCATCGGCTTATTGTGCACGCACCCATGAAACATTGTAAATTATCAACAGAATCATAATAACAACATACGCATAAAATTAAACAACAACAAGAATACAGAAAGATAAATTGAAATTAGGCGTAACAAAACACGCGGCTGCTTGTAAAGAAGCTAGTGGGTTTGAATTAACCATAGCCTTGCAACGATGTATTTATATAAGGAAGAGAACGTTCTAGGGTTTACCGATTGAAAGGGTCAAAACTCAAGTTTGGGCTACTGGTTTTCTCGGTTTGGACCTTAGATAACTTGGCCCAATGAAAAATAATATACTACTTGCGTCACCCGTTTTTCACACTCTCACCTCTGAGTTGTTTTAAACTCCCATCACACATTTTCACCGTTTTTTTTTTTAAAACATCTCCAAGGGTTTAAGTACAGTAGAAACTCTTTAAATTAATACTCGGTAAATTAATAAATTCTCTAAAATAATAAATTTGTCCGGTCCCGACTTGGGCCAATGTAAAAAATTGATAAACTCGATAAAATAATAAGATAATAACTTTTCGGAAGATCCCTTTATAATTTTCAGTCCCAAGAAAATCATAAATTAATAATTCATAGAAACTGAAAAAATAATATTACACTCTATTGAAATATGATTCAATAGTGGTTTGTTTTCCTTTAAAGTTCAAAAGTCATTATTGATTTCCAATGCATATAAACACAATAATTACTAATTTACGTTGAGTCTCAAGGTTCGCTGCAACGTAATTCTAAGAGGCATAAACTAATTTTCCTTTTTGTTTGGTGTGTACAGTATAATTACTTAAAAACTCTTTAAATTAATAATTATTAATTTATCGATAAATTAATAACTCTCTAAATTAATAAATTTCTCCAGTCCTGACATTATTAATTTAAAGAGTTTCTACTGTAGTATTAAATTTTTCCTTACACTTTTGGTTTTTTAATTTTATTTTAATGGTTTTAACTTTTAATTTTTTATTTTAGAACAGTGTTTTAAAAACCGAACCGGTCGAACCGGGAACCAGCCAGGTAACCGGTCTGGTTCAATAGTCGGATCGTGTATGCCATCAAACCGGTGGAAACCGGGAAAGTCGAGAAAACAGACGGTTTAATTGCTTTTTTTTTTTTAACTTTTTTTTAAATTTTTTTTAAACTTTTTTTTTAACATTTCTTTTAAACTTTTTTTTTAAACTTTTTTTTTAATATATTTAGTAGTGTATTACTTAAATAGCATTCTCACATAGTTTTTTTCGTTAGTGACAAATTAAAAACTTTATTGTCTATTTGTTATCTTTGCTAATAAATTTTCTTAAATAGCATAATTTTATTTGATTTTCTTTTTAGGAGGATCCTATTTTGAATTAAATTTGGTACATATTGGAGTTATTTTGTTATAAACTATTCAATTAGATTATGTTGTAATTAGATTATGTTGTAATTAGACTTTGTTTAGATTATGTTGTAATTAGACTTTATTTGCAATTAGACTTTGTAATTTTTTACTATTTTGTTATGTGTGATACCTTTGTTTAAAATTTGAATTTAAGTTATGAAATTGTGAATTTATGATATGATATTTTTAAAAAATTTAAAAGCTACTTATATTTTTGTAGACAAGTGATGTGTCTCTCACAAAGTGTGTCCCAAGTAAACATGCTCCCTCGTTGACCCTCCGAGTTGCCCCCAACAATGATATCAGAGCCTTTGGTTCGAGAAAGGGACCGACTTACTTGTAGTTGAAGAAAGTCAACGGATATAAGTGAATGTGGAAGAGAAAATTTTCACATGAAGGGGAGCATTGAATAGACTCACATTTAAGGGGGAGTGTTGAGAATCAAGTGTAAGGAAGAATTCTCATATTGTTTAGGAGGAAGAAGTCTCACATTGGTTAGAAAATGGAAGAATGAACACTTTATAAGTAAGAGAACCCACACACCTATTACCTTAAGGTTTTAGGTGGACAAGTGATGTGTCTCTCATAAATTGTGTCCCAAGTAAACATGCTCCCTCGTTGACCCTCCGAGTTGCCCCCAACAATGGTATCAGAGCCTTTGGCTCGAGAAAGGGACCGACTTACTTATAGTTGAAGAAAGTCAACGGATACAAGTGAATGTGGAAGAGAAAGCTTTCACATGAAGGGGATCATTGTATAGACTCACACTTAAGAGGGAGTGTTGAGAATCATGTGTGAGGAAGAATTCTCATATTGGTTAGGTGGAAGAAGTCTCGCATTGGTTAGAAAATGGAAGAATGAACACTTTATAAGTGAGAGAACCCACACACCTATTACCTTAAGGTTTTAGGTGGACAAGTGATGTGTCTCTCATAAAGTGTGTCCCAAGTAAACATGCTCCCTCGTTGACCCTCCGAGTTGCCCCCAACAATGGTATCAAAGCCTTTGGCTCGAGAAAGGGACCGGCTTACTTGTAGTTGAAGAAAGTCAACGGATACAAGTGAATGTGGAAGAGAAAGCTTTCACATGAAGGGGATCATTGTATAGACTCACACTTAATGGGGAGTGTTGAGAATCAAGTGTGAGGAAGAATTCTCATATAGGTTAGGTGGAAGCTGTAACACCCCACTTTCCCATTTTATAAAAATACGGTAAAATAATAAAAATTTATCAGAGTTCACAAACACAAGTGGAATGTCACATCATTTCAAACCAAACAGAATATGAAGTCTCAATTACTTCATCTATTCATTTCTCATTAATCAATAAAAACAGCGGAAATATTATTTTATTTAAAAATAATCACGACACATTTGCCAACTTATTCCAAAACTCCACATAAAATCGTGGTCCTCAAATATTTGAATAAAAAACAGATACGTAACAAAATTCAATTAAAAATAACAAATAAAATAATCCCCAAAAAACATCCCGTGTTACGTATCAGAGCGACTCGAACTAACAACACGGAAGACTTCCATAAAGCTATCCTGAACTTTCACTGCTATTCTTGAGTACCTGCCCATTTCCCATGGTAGGGGAAATATCAGCAGAAAGGGTGAGTACTCACATACCATTATAAAAGATATAGGAACAAATATAATAACATAATTCACAGGTCGAGGTTCATGTTCACATAACATCACACTGCATATACAAACTTCATTTATTCAAACATTCGTCACAGTATAAATTAACGCATCATTCACAATATCATAAACAAATCATCACAGATCCATTCATTTATGCAACTCCACAATGCACATATCACGACACACATGTCCCTTCCAATCACAACTCAACAAACATATAATAATAATAATTACAATGCAATGTGACTCAATGACTTGACACAATGCATGTGGTACCAAAACATCGTGGTTCATGACCACAGTTCCCGTCGGAACTCTCGACCCCTTTTTCATGGTCCAATGTGACCCCTATTTCATGATCGCACTCACGACCCCTGTTTCATGGTCAAGTACGATCCTTATTTCATGACCGCACCAATTCATGGTTCATTCAATCGAACCTGATTCCTAAAAGAATCTGGATAATTCGCATACACTCCACTGAGCAACGAATTATCTCCACCACGACTCCACAATTGAGTCCGGACCTACTAGGCATCTACCATAGATTTTCACCTAGCAGTCTCAATGCTATGTTATGCAATGCACAATCAACACAATATGCATAATCACAAATAACAACATGCATATCACACGATCCTCTTGATCACACGTAAGCCACACACTAACCGTAATTCACAAAGGATTACCACAACACAATATGCACATTCATAATAGATAATATGCATATCACACGATCCTCCTGATCACACGTAATCCACACGCTTACCGTAATTCACAAAGAATTACCACAACACAATATGCACATTCATAATAGATAATATGCATTCAACAACAACATACAACAACTACCAATTCATATGACTATCATACAGTCACTACATCATACCACAACTGTCCAACACATCACCTATACATGTCAAAACCTGCAGCAATCACAATCCACAGCTACAACACACATTCGCACAACCAAACTCAACATTTCACAGTTCAACACATCGTAACATATACGGAAACACATATAACGCATCGAATCATTAGAATTCTGGTATTGAAAATAATTTTAACAGAAAGTACACGAAACCAGCTTTCCAACGATTCGAATGGCGCGCGAGTCGGACACACGGAACAAAAGTTATTATTTTTCAAAGTATTTCAACAAACCCGACACCGACATTTTACACTGACACCTTAAAAGCACATTAGAACTTATTTAAATTTAATTATAGGACTTGAAACCATTTTTACAAGAAAGTACACTGTATTAGGTTTCTCCAGGTTCGAACGGTGAGTCAAACGGACACCCGAAACTCAAGTTATGAATTTTTGAAGTTTTATAAAAATCCTGCATTTTTCCTGCGAACAGCTCTCGGGTTCCCACTCAAATCCCCTCAAAATTTCATCTAAACATCACTATAATACAAATTAAATACATAGCAACCTATATCTATCATGTATCAACAATTAGGAACCTTAAAACATGATTTCTAGCACAAAAGTTTTGAATCCAAATCCAAACCCTAACATTTCAATTCTAGCAATTTCAAGAACAAAATCCCTTTTCAAAATTGTTCGTAACTTCATTCCAACTCTGACACGCGAACACGCAACAACAACACATTTACATCATACACTTCATAATCATACAATCTCATAATAACAATTGCAACCAATTATCATTCTAACAACAGTCATCATAACAACATATAATTCATAAATCAACAATCATCAAAATTATCACATAACGACAAATCCCCAAAACCCCAAATCATATCATTATACCTAAACCCATATCAAGAATAATAGTATGGAAACCCCCCTTACCTCAAAATTGCTCAGAAAATCCTGCGGAGATTGATTCTTGAAATTGCCCTAGTTCTCCCTTGATCTTCCTCTCTAGCTTGTTCTTCTTCCTCTTCTCACTTCTACAATGTTTTTCACTCTTCTACGTAACTCTTCCTTTTCTCAACTTCTAATTCTCTTTTATTCCAATACTAACCCTTAGACCTCTAATACTTAATTCCAACCTTACCCTTCCCTAATTAAATAATTATTTAATAAATCACTAAATATTCATTCTATTATTCTATTAATAATAATAATAATAATAATAATAATAATAATAATAATATTAATAATAAACATAATAATAATAATAATAATAATAATAATAATAATAATAATAATAATAATAATAATAATAATCATAATAATAATGATAGTAATTATAATAATAAAACTATTATTACTTATATCACATAACTACTACATAAAACTATTATTACTTATATCACATAACTACTACATACATTTCCCGTCTACTCATCCCACTATGGACTCCACACCTACACGCTCAACCACACACCCTTAACAAGACCAAACAATTAAAATAACACACGAAGATTAAATAATTAAAAATGGGGTGTTACAACTCTCCCCCACTTAAATTATTTTCGTCCTCGAAAATTTATCCGATACAGCTACTCCAACTATTTATTCCATCCGACTAATCAACTCTCATCTCCGAAAAACAACCCCACGTATAATACAACAATTCATAACATCAACGGCGAAAACCACACGAATGTTACTCAAGTAACACTTTACAACTTAATATCACAACACAAAGAGTAACCAACTTATTAATTCACCGGTTTAAGAACTAGAACACAACAACATAAAAACACACAACTTAAACACGACATCAATGCAACCAACCTACCAACATCGTTGTTACTCAAGTATGAAAAACTGCACTACACCATGCATTCGCTGCGCACTCTGATTACTTGTAAAATATCAACTCTACCAAGTTTACTCCAACTTCCAATCACCAAAACCGGCATAATAAAGATTTTCGACTTAACTCTTCGGAAGTTTCGTTCCAACAGGTATTCTACGCTCTCGTAGTTACTGAATATTTCAAACTTAGATCCGTAAGACAACACCTCGGAACATTCAACATAATTACAACAACGACTACTTCCAAATCTTGGATGAGACATTCATATACTTCCATAAATTCCTAATTGTCATAAAACATAACTACAACTTTACCATCTTTTAATAACACATTCTCCAAAATCGTCTTAAACACATAACAACATTACAACCACATATGGTACATGGGTCCAACTAATTCTAACAAGATAACTCATCTTCTTCACTTCCCACTAATTCAACATACCAAACCATTGATTCCTACTTATATTGACATAGTGCTCCATAAATTCTTGTCTGAATCAACATAACCTAGTAACTCATCTTTTTCCAACCAAAATCGCACTTTAATAAACCAACTTATAATTTCACTCCTTTTAATAATCACAACTCAACTTTCAATTATTCTACGCGCTCTCCTTCTGATTTTATAACAGCTCAAAACATTCGCAACAAACACTAGCTCCAACTCATCCAAACAAATATGGAAGATACGCTTCATACTCCATACATACACCTTAAGGCATACTAGCCATTCGCTTCATCACAAACAACGACTCAAGTTATCCAGAACTCGACTGTGAGTCTCCATACTACTCATCAATCCAATCGCAACTTCATGCTATCATTCTTAAATTCAACTAATATGCTTATATACGAATCTGCATCGACAAATCAAACAATACTCAAGCGCTCGGCTTGACTTCAACCAATTCATCGTACATACTATACTAGTTGGCACGACACATCTATCCATCAATTATGATTTTGTCTACTATCAACAATAGATTAAGGGTGATCAGTTCCTCAATTTGTCAATAGACAGCCGACAACCATAACAGTGGCATAAATCATCATTACCTAACGACAATATTGTACTTCAACTTGTGCCCAAATTCCGTAAGCATAATGCTCCGCCAATTCTCTAAGGCCTACCAACGTCTTCTTAGTTTCTTCAATTCCAACCTCGCCAATGATACAAAAACATTCAAAATCCAATACACATTCTTATACATGCTCGTAGCACAACACAATTATCAATTAAACATCCTTCTAACATCGGGAATTACTACTACATCAAGTACAATTCGATTCGGTTTGCTCCAATTGCAACTTTCATCCAAGTTAAGAATTTCAACAATGCTAACCAACTAATTGTCTTTCTTTTATTCTCAGAACCTTTATAATCCACCTAGTTTCACACTTGGCCTCATTCAATTCACAACTTAACAGTATTATCGTGGTCTCTCTTGAATTCGTTCTTCTCTCAACATTACCATCTCATAACATCGTCACTATAATCATTCTCATTCAACATAAATTGCATCTCCATGCATTTTCCGATACCGTCGCATTCTTACAAATACCAACGTTTCATTCCTTATCAATATTTTACATTCTTCTTCACCTTTTCAATTTTCAGCAAGAATCACCCAACATCAAACACAATTATCTCTTCCAATACATACTTCCCAAGCATAAAATTATATTTCAAAATGAAGGTAATTTTGTGTAGATTCCAGAACTTCAAGAATCGTCCAAATCCGAGTTACGAGTAAAAAGTTATCATCCTTGCAATGGGGCTGGTTCAGAATTTCCGTATGCAGAATTTTCCAAAAAGTCAGCATCAGACCCAAATATTAAAGCGTACTTTTCCCCCTCTTCACAAACCTCCTGAAGACAAATCTTATATGAAACCTATAGGGAATTTCGTAAGCTTTCCAAAAAGTCCAGAATCGCTTTAATCAGAATCACGAGTAAAAAGTTATGGCCCTTTTACTGACAGCTGCTCCATAATTGCAAAATTCAGAATTGGAGATTGATGAACATAAGTTCCATCTCTCTCTCTCTTTCTTCCAAGATCTACCAACATCCTTTCTTTTCATCCAACTACGAAAATCACCCGACTTTAATCCAAATATACTCAATACATACCATCTACCGAATTAATCCATCAACTATCATTCCCATTGGAATAATTCCTCATTCTCAATCAATTTAACATCCATAATCTACGCACATCTCAAACTCGACTGTTACGAATTCATGACTCCATACTCTCACCGGTTCGCAACAACATCGCTTCAATAACGTTTGCACTCTTACAATCAACATCACCTTGAACCAACTTCTACATACTAACAACACGTCCGGGAGACAAGCCTCTCCCCCACTTATTTCAAACCAACACCTGAAGACAACAACTAGAACTAACAAATAAGTACCGACAGTGTTTCACACACATGTCAAGTACTAAGGGACAATCAACATTAGACAACATTGGCCGGACAGACTGACCTGCTCTGATACCACTTGTAACACCCCACTTTCCCATTTTATAAAAATACGGTAAAATAATAAAAATTTATCAGAGTTCACAAACACAAGTGGAATGTCACATCATTTCAAACCAAACAGAATATGAAGTCTCAATTACTTCATCTATTCATTTCTCATTAATCAATAAAAACAGCGGAAATATTATTTTATTTAAAAATAATCACGACACATTTGCCAACTTATTCCAAAACTCCACATAAAATCGTGGTCCTCAAATATTTGAATAAAAAACAGATACGTAACAAAATTCAATTAAAAATAACAAATAAAATAATCCCCAAAAACATCCCGTGTTACGTATCAGAGCGACTCGAACTAACAACACGGAAGACTTCCATAAAGCTATCCTGAACTTTCACTGCTATTCTTGAGTACCTGCCCATTTCCCATGGTAGGGGAAATATCAGCAGAAAGGGTGAGTACTCACATACCATTATAAAAGATATAGGAACAAATATAATAACATAATTCACAGGTCGAGGTTCATGTTCACATAACATCACACTGCATATACAAACTTCATTTATTCAAACATTCGTCACAGTATAAATTAACGCATCATTCACAATATCATAAACAAATCATCACAGATCCATTCATTTATGCAACTCCACAATGCACATATCACGACACACATGTCCCTTCCAATCACAACTCAACAAACATATAATAATAATAATTACAATGCAATGTGACTCAATGACTTGACACAATGCATGTGGTACCAAAACATCGTGGTTCATGACCACAGTTCCCGTCGGAACTCTCGACCCCTTTTTCATGGTCCAATGTGACCCCTATTTCATGATCGCACTCACGACCCCTGTTTCATGGTCAAGTACGATCCTTATTTCATGACCGCACCAATTCATGGTTCATTCAATCGAACCTGATTCCTAAAAGAATCTGGATAATTCGCATACACTCCACTGAGCAACGAATTATCTCCACCACGACTCCACAATTGAGTCCGGACCTACTAGGCATCTACCATAGATTTTCACCTAGCAGTCTCAATGCTATGTTATGCAATGCACAATCAACACAATATGCATAATCACAAATAACAACATGCATATCACACGATCCTCTTGATCACACGTAAGCCACACACTAACCGTAATTCACAAAGGATTACCACAACACAATATGCACATTCATAATAGATAATATGCATATCACACGATCCTCCTGATCACACGTAATCCACACGCTTACCGTAATTCACAAAGAATTACCACAACACAATATGCACATTCATAATAGATAATATGCATTCAACAACAACATACAACAACTACCAATTCATATGACTATCATACAGTCACTACATCATACCACAACTGTCCAACACATCACCTATACATGTCAAAACCTGCAGCAATCACAATCCACAGCTACAACACACATTCGCACAACCAAACTCAACATTTCACAGTTCAACACATCGTAACATATACGGAAACACATATAACGCATCGAATCATTAGAATTCTGGTATTGAAAATAATTTTAACAGAAAGTACACGAAACCAGCTTTCCAACGATTCGAATGGCGCGCGAGTCGGACACACGGAACAAAAGTTATTATTTTTCAAAGTATTTCAACAAACCCGACACCGACATTTTACACTGACACCTTAAAAGCACATTAGAACTTATTTAAATTTAATTATAGGACTTGAAACCATTTTTACAAGAAAGTACACTGTATTAGGTTTCTCCAGGTTCGAACGGTGAGTCAAACGGACACCCGAAACTCAAGTTATGAATTTTTGAAGTTTTATAAAAATCCTGCATTTTTCCTGCGAACAGCTCTCGGGTTCCCACTCAAATCCCCTCAAAATTTCATCTAAACATCACTATAATACAAATTAAATACATAGCAACCTATATCTATCATGTATCAACAATTAGGAACCTTAAAACATGATTTCTAGCACAAAAGTTTTGAATCCAAATCCAAACCCTAACATTTCAATTCTAGCAATTTCAAGAACAAAATCCCTTTTCAAAATTGTTCGTAACTTCATTCCAACTCTGACACGCGAACACGCAACAACAACACATTTACATCATACACTTCATAATCATACAATCTCATAATAACAATTGCAACCAATTATCATTCTAACAACAGTCATCATAACAACATATAATTCATAAATCAACAATCATCAAAATTATCACATAACGACAAATCCCCAAAACCCCAAATCATATCATTATACCTAAACCCATATCAAGAATAATAGTATGGAAACCCCCCTTACCTCAAAATTGCTCAGAAAATCCTGCGGAGATTGATTCTTGAAATTGCCCTAGTTCTCCCTTGATCTTCCTCTCTAGCTTGTTCTTCTTCCTCTTCTCACTTCTACAATGTTTTTCACTCTTCTACGTAACTCTTCCTTTTCTCAACTTCTAATTCTCTTTTATTCCAATACTAACCCTTAGACCTCTAATACTTAATTCCAACCTTACCCTTCCCTAATTAAATAATTATTTAATAAATCACTAAATATTCATTCTATTATTCTATTAATAATAATAATAATAATAATAATAATAATAATAATATTAATAATAAACATAATAATAATAATAATAATAATAATAATAATAATAATAATGATAGTAATTATAATAATAAAACTATTATTACTTATATCACATAACTACTACATAAAACTATTATTACTTATATCACATAACTACTACATACATTTCCCGTCTACTCATCCCACTATGGACTCCACACCTACACGCTCAACCACACACCCTTAACAAGACCAAACAATTAAAATAACACACGAAGATTAAATAATTAAAAATGGGGTGTTACAGAAGCAGTCTCACATTGGTTAGAAAATGGAAGAATGAACACTTTATAAGTGAGAAAACCCACGCACCTATTACCTTAAGGTTTTAGGTGGACAAGTGATGTGTCTCTCATAAAGTGTGTCCCAAGTAAACATGCTTCCTCATTGACCCTCCGAGTTACCCCTAACAGAAGTGCCTTTCAAAATTAAGGCGTTTGGGTGAAGACTTTTTGTGAATAGACTTCCGACTAAGGATTTACTTTTGTATAGAGGCATACCTTTGTCTTTAGATAATGCTAAGTGTGTTTTTTGTGGTATTGATCCGGAAAGTCGAGATCACTCTTTTTTCAAGTGCAATGTGGTGAAGGTTGTTTGGAGGGAGGTAGCTAATTGGATCGGAAAACCGGTAGGTGGATTGGAGGAATAATGTTTATTGTGTTTCATGGATTGGTTTTCCTTTTGTAAAAAAAAGAAGGTTAAAGAAGGAAAATTAGGTGTTGTCTGGTTAGCTATTTTGTGGATTATTTGGTTATCTAGGAATGGTATATGCTTCCGGAACGAAGTTTGGAAAATTAGGTGTTGTGTGATTAGCTATTTTGTGGATTATTTGGTTATCTAGGAATGGTATATGCCTCCGGAAAGAAGTTTGGAAAATTAGATGTTGTGTGATTAGCTATTTTGTGGATTATTTGGTTATCTAGGAATGGTATATGTTTCCGAAACGAAGTTTGGAATGTGAATAATACAGTTTGGAGTATCAAATCTTTGATTTGGAAGTGAGCTTTAATTGGAGAAATTACTCACCTCATTTGTAGCTTTTAAAAGAAGGTTAAAGATTCTTTGTTATTTCTTTTGTAACTCTGATTGGTTTGTAATTTCTCTTATTATTTAGTCGGATTTTTCTCGGATTTTTCTTGTTTTAATGTGTATTCAGATTATAAAAACTCTTAATTCTCTAATTTATATCATCTTGCTTAAGAAAACATATAGTATTATTTTAACTTTAAATATTATTTTTAAATTTTAACTAAATAATATGTCAAATATTATTTAGTTAGAGTCAAAATGCAATTGTTTTGTGATTGCCACATCTGTAAAAAATAAATAGACCATTAATCTCAAAAATTATAAAATAGAGTTCTAAAGCAGTGTTTTAAAAACTGGACCGGTCATCGAACCGATGAGGGTACTGGGTCACTGGTTTATCGGTCGAACCACTGGGTCACTGGTCGAACCGCACGACCAAACCGGATTAAATCGAATTAAACCGGATAACTCGGTTGAATAGACCTGTCATTATATAGGTATAAAACCTGTCGAACCGGATGATTCAGTCTCTAAAAAAATATAACTAGCTTTTAAATTTTTTAAAAATATCATATCATAAATTCACAATTTCATAACTTAAATTCAAATTTTAAACAAAGGTATCACACATAACAAAATAGTAAAAAATTACAAAGTCTAATTGCAAACAAAGACTAATTATAACATAATCTAAACAAAGTCTAATTACAACATAATCTAATTGAATATTTTATAACAAAATAACTCCAATATGTACCAAATTTAATTCAAAATAGGATCCTCCTAAAAAGAAAATCAAATAAAATTCAATATTGTTATGAAATTAACCAAAACAATATAGATGAAAGAGAGATGAATGAGAGAAAAGAAGAGAAAAAGTAATATTGTATTCTCATCTTTTAAGTAGATAGCTTTACATTGCAAAGTGGTCTCTATTTATAGGATATTAGGAAGGGGAAAAATCATAACCTTACTATACCACTTAATAGGGAATATGAAGATGAAAGATAAGAATATATATGGACATCCACAATAATATTTATTCATAACACTCCCCCTTGGATGTCCATTGAGGATATGCCTCGTTAAAACCTTACTAGAGAAAACCCAGTGGGAAAATATCTAGTGAAGGAAAAAGAGTACAATATCCTTTGATTGTGAACTGCCTCGTTAAAAACCTTACCAGAAAAACCCAATGGGACAAAACCACGGTGAAGGGAAAAAGAGTGCAGAAAATATTTATTTCTCCCCCTCATATATACATTTATATGTGAGACGATACTATTTGTAGTAGTTACTTAAAATGTCTTCTTCGAAGTGACTTCATGTAGTGCTAATAGTTATGCAAGACTTTATGAAGTTGTTGCCATGATTTGTTTCATAGATCTCCATGAAATGGTTGTACCATCACATGTAAACAAATAACCTCTTTCTGATCTACCATTGTGAGAATCTGACAAGTAACCAGCATCTTTAAGATAACGAAGTATACGTTTGACCGCTTTCCAATTTCTTCGTGTAGGTGAATAATTCTATCTTACTTATAGATTGACGGCAAATGATATATCATGATGTGTATAATTAGCAAGGTGCATTAGAACTCTAATTGCACTAAGATATGGTACTTCAGGACCAAGCAATTTTCATCATTTTCTCGAGGCCTGAAAAGTTCTTTCTCCATATCTAAGGATCTAACATTTTCATCTAAAGATCTTTGTCCATATAGAATCATTTCAACACTTTTCTATATAGCCTTCTTGATGTACAAATATTCTTTTGTCCACATGCTCAATTTGCAAACCTAGACATATTTTATCTTTTCTAGGTCCTTCATCTCAAACTCTTTATTTAAGTAATTTATAGCTTTTGGAAGCTCTTCAGGAGTTCCAATAATACTTATGTCATTCACATAGACAACTAATATTGCAAATACTTTTCCATATTATTTTATGAAAATACAAGGACAAATTGAGTTATTTATATATCCATCCTTTAGTAAATATTCACTGTGGTGATTATACCACATGCATCCATATTGTTTCAACCCATAGAGAAACTTGTTCAATTTAATGGAGTAGTTTTCTCGAGATCCAAAATTACGTGCCTCTGGTATATTGAACCCTTCAGGGAGTTTCATGTAAATGTTCCTAGTAAGTGAACCATATAAATAAGATGTCATTACATCTATCATGTTCAAATTAAGCCCTTCATGTGTTACAAGGCTAATTAATTATCAAAAATCAATTGAATCCACTACAGGTGAATATGTTTTATCAAAATCAATCTTAGGTCTTTGTGAAAATCATTGAGAAATAAATCAAACTTTATATCATTCTTATTTTTCTTTTTCACAAAAACTCATTTATATCCAATTAGTTTCACACCATGAGGTGTTCGGACTACAGGTCCAAAAGTGAGTCACTTGTAAAGTGAGTTTAATTCTTCTTCAATTGAATAGATTTATTTTGGCCAATTCTCACTTAGTCTACAATCTTTAATAGACTTTTACTCATGATCCTCGTTATCATTGATCACTTTTAGCACTATATTGTATACAAAGACATTGTCAATATTGACTTTATTTGGTTATCTCAATTTCGGTTCCATTCCATTTCATCCATGACATAATTTATCGAGATCTCTTTATTTCATATTTCAAGTACTTGATTTGTTCTTCTGGAACTGAAAATTAAATTAGGTCAAAGTGCTCTTAGCATTTTCATATCCTCACTTGGGTCATCTTTAGTTTCTTTTCTTAGTAGAGGACTTTTAACATTAGAACCGACTTTCATACCACGCTTCAGGCGCAGCAACAACTCATTTGCAATATTATATTATCCAATAGGAGAATCCACTTTGAGTGGAGTATTATCAGCTGATAATTTATTTCATAAACTTTGCAAATTAATAATATTTTGAACTTTTGGTTCATATTGATTTGTACGAGGATCAAGACAACAATTTATTTTAAATTGTTCATTTGAACTTCTTGTTCATGATTTCAGCTGCTTATTCTCTCCCCCTAATATTGGGAAAAATAATTTATCAAGTGATAATCAACCTACTGGGCTGCAATCAAGTATTTGATTATTTTCTCAAATTATATCCTCAAAATTGAGAGTCATTATATTTTTCCAATATTCTTTCACGGCTCATCTTAATGTATTATATTGGAGCAATTGGAATATACACAACACATCCAAATGTTCACAAATATGAGAAGTATTATAATAAATTAGGGAGGACTAAGATATAGTATCTTGTTGGCTTAATGCGAATAAATATCTTAATATCATACTTTGGGTGTTTCAAATATATAATTTAGAATTGATGATCTCATAAGTATCAACCATATAATTAACTTTAGACGTCTAAAGAATGGATCTTCGGGTCCATTTTCTTTTTATGAACATATATTATATGATATTCAATATCAATTTTAATAATATATGTGATACTTATACAGGAATTTCTAAAAATCCAGAAAACAAGATCTTAGTCTACTTAGTTGAGAAAATAATTTCACAAACTTCTGGTTGTGAGTAGAGACATATGCATGATATTTTAGTCGATGCAACAATTAATGTCATAAAAACGCAATTTCTTAAATTTTTATTTTCCTTTAGAAACACACAAAAATTGACTGGATTGAAGAAACTTCTGGTTCTTCAATACAAATTATTCTCATCATATTATATCTGAGATGACTCAACCGATTTTACCAACGATACATTTAAGTGTAATTTGTAAACTATTGGTTTACAATGACATGTGCTTCAATTGTATTAATATAAGTGTAGTACAAGCCCGAAGGAAAAGCCGATAGCTTTTCTATTATACATTTTATGTCCAAATTCATTTGTGTAATACAAAGATATTCAATACCTTCAATATAATTCATTTGAATTATCTATGACGAAAATATTTGACAAGACATAAAGAGAACACACAAAAAAAAAATATAAAGGATTAAAGTTCATTCGAATCTCGACTCTATCAAAATATGAGATTACTTTTGTGTGCCTTTAAGATAGACTAACAAATGTCATCCATACACTATACTTGTAAAAAGAAAAGAATAGTATAATTAAGATTTATATGAGAAATCTAAACACTATTATAACAACTTTAAAATATGTAGCAACTTTAGACTATTGATATATTCTTTAATAGATTGCAATGTCTTAATTCTCTTGTTAAAATATCAATATTTAGAAATAATATGAATAAAGAAATTGTATCAGCAAGACTTTGTTTGATATGAGGTATTACAATTGAGTACATAAATTAAACACCGATCATCCTAATTTTGGAGCATCAAGAACTAAATCTAATATGTGTAATGATTGACAATATATTCAAAACCAATATGATAGTATCCCATGATTAATAATTTTAATCATACACACGCATATGAACATATTATCATATAATTATCAAAATTATACATAATCATATCATCAAAATTATATCATCATATAATTATGTTGTTTTACTATCCTTCAGGGATGTTTGATAAGATCTTCAGTAACTATATAAATAATTTGTTATAAATAATGATCGAAAACATATAACCATCCTGCCGCGATGCGTTAAAATTATTTGTGTTATTCTTCTGGAATGACAATCTTTTATGAGCATATTACAAATTATAAATTTTTAGATCGATACAACAACAAAAATTTATGAAATCCTTCAGGGATATTTTAATATTACTCTTGCAATATTTTTGGGATGCATGAAGATCATCCTCAAAATCATCCTTCTGGGATACTTCAATATTATTGATTCAATCATTTTAGAATTCGATAATATTATTGAAGCAATCATTTTGATAATTTTTAACATAATTGATACAATCCTTCTAGGATTCAATAATATTATAGATGCGGCCTTTTAAAGGTGATTGAACGTTGAATTCTTCTGGAATTCATCAATTATTATAAACACAATAATCGATTAAACTCAATCTTTGAACAATAATTTGGAGATAGTTTAATATTAATCTTTAGTTCTACAAATATCACATCACTAACTATTTCCATAAATAACAATCAAGAAAAAGTATTCTTTGTGCAATCCTTTAGGGATATGTTATTAGTATAGATGCAATCCTTCTGGGATTCATTAATATCATGATGAAATTCTTCTAATATTATAGATACAATATTTTAAGGTGTGAGAAATCCTTATTTTAAAACTTTAACTCTTCGAGAATTATAAATCACAAATGATCTTCGTAGTGATAAAAAGTTTTTTTTGTGTGTAGTTCTTCAGGAACTCAACCACAATCACCATTTTTTTTTATAATTCTTCAAGATTTATTTATCAAACTCAATATTATCCTTCTAGGATATTTGATACGTTCTTCAAGAACTATATAACAAACTTAATACTATCTTTAATGGATATTTGTTAAGTTCTTCAGGAACTATATAACAAACACGTTATTTTTGTAATCCTTTAGAGATTATTGATAATTAATAAGATATAATATCAAAATTCGACATGAATAATGAGAAAGTAAAATAATAAACTAATATTACCTCTAACAATTAGGGCTTCAAATTTATTTTTCAAGTTTGGTAGAGCTTCGTGTTGATAACGTGTTATGAAATTAACCAAAACAATATAGATGAAGGAGAGATGAATGAGAGAAAAGAAGAGAAAAAGTAATATTGTATTCTCATCTTTTAAGTAGATAGCTTTACATTGCAAAGTGATATCTATTTATAGGATATTAGGAAGGGAAAAAATCGTAACCTTACTATTCCACTTAATAGGGAATATGAAGATGAAAGATAAGAATATATATGGACATCCACAATAATATTTATTCATAACAAATATGTCTATGTTATTTAAGAAAATTTATTAGCAAAGATAACAAATAGACAATAAAGTTTTTAATTTGTCACTAACGAAAAAAACTATGTGAGAATGCTATTTAAGTAATACACTACTAAATATATTAAAAAAAAAAATTAAAAGAAATGTTAAAAAAAAAGTTAAAAAAAAAAAGAAATTAAACCGCTGGTTTTTCGGTTTTCCTGATTTTCTCGGTTTTCACCGGTTCCCACCGGTTTGATGGCATACCCGATCCGACTATTGAACCAGACCGGTTACCTGGCCGGTTCCCGGTTCGACTGGTCCGACCGGCCGGGTCGATCCGGTTTTTAAAACACTGCTTTTTACATTGTCAATCAATGACGACCATTTTAAGCCCCTGTAAATTTTAAAATATTTTTAGGGTTTGACATTTTAAAATATTTTAATTAAATATATTGTAATTTTTTTTTACACTAATGCTGTGTTTGTTTTAAGAGAAATCATGAAGAGAGAGTTAGCAAAGAGAGAAATAGGGGAGAGATGTCCAACTTCTCTTGTTTGGTGTGCAGAGAAGTAGGATAGAGAGACCAAATTTTAGTGGGACCCACACCTTTTTATACTCTTCTCTCCTATGAGAAGAAATGTGATAGAAACTTGCTCTTTAATTATTTTTTCAATTATAGTCCTCTTAATCTTTTAAAAATCAATTGTAAAGATTTTTACACCAATATATAATATTTATAAGAATATTTTTTTTAAGAATAAAATTACTTCAAATATTTTAAGATCAGATTCTAACGTAACAACATGTTGATAAAAAAAATAGATTTAAAAATTAAAATAAAAAGTGACATAATAATAACAACAATAATTTAAATTAAAATAAGTAAAATTAAATAAATATATAACAATATATATAAGTAATATAATTAATTGAAAATTAAAAATTAAAAAGTATATTTTTGTATTTTATTATTAATATGAAATGTTTTTAGATATGGGCATTTTTGTCATGTCACAAAATTATTGTTAATCTCTCTTCTCTATTTCTCACTTCTTTCTCTTATTCCAAACAATACATCAAATCTTCTCTATTTCTCACTTATTTCTCTCTTCTCACACTCTCTCTCACCTCTTTCTCTCTTCTCAACTTCTTCTCTCAACCAAACACACCCTAACAGTATACTACCAATAAACTCATAAAGTTATTCTAGTCCATATAAAATACAAATATTTAATCGGTTGAAAAGCACAATTGGGTTTTCCATGTCTAATAATGTTATCCTACTCTAAATAAATACAAATATTTTATCGGTTGAAATGGACAACTGTCTTCTAAATGAAGCTTTAGAATCAGAAACTCTATATATTACTTATTTTATCTGCTATATTTTCAATGTAGAGGGTCAGTATTCCACAATCAGTTTTTTATAATGCAATTAACTTTATTCCATAGCTTTGTAGCATATATTTCAACGGTGAACACAATTGCACATCCCGGGTCAAATATGATATCTATAAAAATAAACGAATTGTTTGAATTAATTCCTTTCACATTATCTGGTATATAACACGTGTGCTCTAATTCCACAAAAGAATAATTACATATTGTAGAATTATTAGGAATTACTAGGTGTTGATGTCTTTTCAAATCAAAAGATTAAAAGTTTAAAATAAAGATGGTTAATTTTTCGATGTAAAACGGGTAGCGGCACAAAGAATGGATTATGCCAACTATAAATAACCCAAACACTCACAATAAATCATCCAAACAATAACTCAATTTCAAATTACAAATAACATCTAATAAACAAGTTACACATTGTGTACAGACATGGAAAAGGGAACCGTTGTTTTGTTGGATTTTTGGCCAAGTGTGTATGCAATGAGAGTAAAAATCGCATTGGAGGAGAAAAGAGTCTCATATGAGTGTAGGCAAGAAGATTTTCAAGCTAAAAGCTCTCTACTTTTAGAGACGAACCCGGTTCACAAAAAGATCCCGGTTTTGATTCATAATGGAAAACCCATATGTGAATCACTCAACATTGTTGAGTATATTGATGAGGTTTGGAATCACAAGCCTTCTCTTTTGCCCTCTGATCCTTACAACCGATCACAAGCCAAGTTTTGGGGAGATTACATCGACAAACATGTAAGTAATTTTAGTATCTATGTATGTTATTAATTATTTTGACTTTATATAAAGGTTTAATTTGTTGGATTCTATTTGACATATGTAGGTATATAGCATTAGAAGGAAGATATGGTTAGGAAAAGGAAAAGAACAAGAAGAAAGTAAAAAGAAGTTTATAGAATGTTTGAAGACTTTAGAGGATGAGCTTGGAGATAAGCCATATTTTGGTGGAGATGAGTTTGGATATGTTGATGTGGCTCTTATTCCCTTCACAAGTTGGTTTTACACATATGAGACTTATGGGAAACTAAGCATAGAGGAAGAGTGTCCTAAGCTCGTGGCTTGGGCCAAAAGGTGTATGGAAAAAGAGAGTGTAGCAAAGTCACTCCCTCACCCTCACAAAATCCATGCTTTTGCAACCACAAGATTTAATGGGAACCGGTGAAGAAACTTTGTTTGGAGAATAATCAATTGTGCTTTGCAAGCACAAGATCGAAGATTCAAAGTAGTTTACTATAAAATAGAATTTATGTTTGAATATATTGTTAGAGTAAAAGAAGTTTATGTCTTAATGTAACAAAGCCAATAAGAGTTGAAAAAATGTATTGGTGGTTCGGATGGCAAAATATTAGTTATTTTTATAATGCATTGAAGTTAATCTCCGTGTATATTTGGATTCATCTTTGGCAGGCACAAAGGTGATTCTAAGACTTAAAATCGATTCTGATAATGTTTGTTAGTTTTTGTTGAAAATAATTTCTGTATCTATAATCTATGAAGCACCGACACCTCTAAAATCAGACGTGTCGGTGTCCATGTCGATGACGGACACCTGCACCGACACTTGCAATTACATTTTATTTATTTATTTTTTTAAATTATTAACGGTGTCGTCGTGTCAGTGTCAAGATCATTTTAGGAGTGTCCGTGCTTCATAGTCTATAATTGATTGGAACTTAGAACTGAGTATGTATAGTCTTTGAATTTTAATGAGTTTTTATGTGAACCTAAAGACTAATGGTGACGGGTTAAAACATACATATTGAATAAGTCTTGTCTAGTATTATAAAGGATATATATATATATATATATATATATATATATATATATATATATATATATATATATATATATATATATATATATATATATATATATATATATATATATATATATATATATATATATATATATATATATATATATATATATATATATATATATATATATATACTTTAGTCTTATATTTGACATTTTTTTTACACTATTATGTTAGAGTGTTGTGAGAGATGTAGTTATATATTTGTTTTGGAAATTGTGGGTATTGGAGATCATGGGGTGGTTCATGATAGTCTAACTATTGTAACAATGTTTACATAATATTATTCTTTCGTTGTTATTTGACAATAGTCGTGCTTTATTTTGTTTTTGTGTTTGCAGTTTTGTCTGATCTTTCACATAAAAAATGGTGTTGTTAAAGTTTTGTTGATCTGTGTAAAGGTGATGTGCCATTGTTCAATCAGGTCCACTGATTCCAATCCCCATATATCAATTTGATGTGACAAAATAGTTTATAAAATTTATGATTTATGAAAAGAAACAACATTTTTTATGTTTTGAAATAAAATAATGCTATAGTTTTGACATAATTGTGATTTACGAGTTATGATGAAATGCATTGTTCACAGTTTTGAAATAATGAAAACTTGCTATAATTTTTACTAATTAATTAATTATTGATAATAATTATAAGGAACCTACGTACCAAGTGTTGTAAAAAGCTAGGGTGAGTGGGTGACTTTGATGATACACACATAAAATCTCCTCAATTTAGAATAAGTTTTGACATAAGGCTAGAATAGTTTGAGCAAAGCCATAGTTTTAAATTGCGGTCGCATATAAGGTTGCGAATATTGTGATTGCAATTATTGTGGTTGTTGCGATACGCATTGATATTGGTGGTGATGAATTTATTGGAGCTTTTGATGTTTAAAGCCATTAGCATACCTGTTTTATAATTTTATGTTTTATTTTATGTAGTAGTCAATTAAGAAGAAAGTAATACTTTAAGTCTTTAACTAAATACTTTGTTGTTTTGTTTGTTTTATTATCAAGTTTTTTGTTAAGAAATTTGTTATGGAATATGAATTTAAATTTTGATGTTAATCAGTGTTCTATTATATATATTTGTGTCATATATGAGACATTTACAAAAATTAAAATATACTTGTGTGTCATGTATGTGTCAGTTGCAAGTTTTTGAAAGTCTTTTTTAATTTTCTATAGACTCGTACGAGTTTGCGAGTCGAGTCTGCCACTCGAGTCTACGATCCCTTTACGAGTCTGAGTAGACTCGCGAGTTTGACAACCTTGGTTAGGACTAGTGAAAATTGATGAAAGAGTTAATTTTGATTGACTAAAAATTCAAATTAATGATGTGTTGATACAATCAAGATTATACAAGGTGTTAGTGTGTACATTTGTATTCATTAATATTGACGCAATATTTACTGTGAAATTATGTCGGTGGTTGAAGAGCTTCCTGCCAAAATGGAAGTTAAACGATAAGTTTTCACTTTAATTTTTGAAATGCAAAAATTCATGGAGTGATTTATGTTCAAGTAAAATATATTCTTTATGGTGGAGTATGATAGTTCTTTTGAACTATGACTTTTGATGAAGACAGTGTCAAAAACTCTACGAGTAGTGTAACTTCAAGTGACTATACTCTTTACGATGGAGTATGATAGTTCTTTTGAACTATAATTGTCAGTGAAAAAAATGTGTAAATTCTTGAAGCAGTGTAGCTTCAAGTGACTATATCTTTATGGTGAAGTAAGAGAGTTCTTAGATCAATGATTGTCAATGTAGAAAATGGAAGTTAATGTATTATTTTCAATCAAGATAGAAATTGTTGGTATTGGTTGAAAATATAAATGTTGAAGAATTCTCACATTAGGCAAAAACACTTTAAACTTGATACACTTTTAACAAGTGTACTAAATCTTATCGAAGTAATAAAATAAATTTGTATCCACATGAATTGTTTTATTTTAACTAGACGATAAAAGTGCTATTAAAACTAAAATTGGGGGTTTTCAAAATTTTGCTTGACAGAACAATTGCGAAAATAAAACTTGTTGAAAAATTAATCAAATAAAAAAGATTAGGTATTGCTTAGAATTCCCTAGATACCACTGTTGATGATAGAGTGTATTTTCCTTAGATTGTTTTCTCAGCATTCATGACAGTTTAATTTAGTTGCGTTATACATAATTTTTTGGTGTATAATTCACTATTCTACATTACAACTCTAATAGGAAGATCCTAAAGTTCCATATTGGTTGGAGATAAAGCATTGAAAGAGTATATATAGAGGGACAATCCTCACCTTACCTACCAGTTTTGTAAGGATGAGTTAGGTCAAACTCTAATATGGTATCAGAGCCTATCGATCGGACCATGGGCTGTCCACCATTAATATCCACGCACCAAGCCCAAAAGAGTGCTGGACGTGAGGGGGTGTAATAGGAAGATCCTAATTTCCTAAAGTCCCACATTGGTTGGAGATAGAGCATTGAAAGAGTATATATAGAGGGTTGGAGATAGAGCATTGAAAGAGTATATATAGAGGGACATTCCTCACCTTATCAACCGGTTTTGTAAGGATGAGTTAGGTCAAACTCTAATACTCTCTAATCCTTTAGGTTAGATGGATAGTTAAAATAGACGATATCTTGTGCGTTAAACTCTAAATCACAATTTATATTTTTGTATCCCTAATCAATTACTGATTTGAAGAGTTAGTTTAGCATAGATTCATAGAATTCTGATCAATAACCACTACGGGATCGGAGATGGGTGATGAATCTTGTTTACCATATTTTTGATCCTGCCTCATCAACAATGAGGATGAGGTGAGGCACGGGACAAGTGATGTTTCTATTAGACATTTGTAAGGCGATTGATATTAGAATGAGACGTGTATCTCGGACTTGTGCTATACTTAAGTTATTTTCTGACATTGTTTTAAAAGATAAGAGTTTTCTAAAGAGAAAAGCTTAGAGAGACAAAGAGAAAAAACATAGAGTTTTCAATTCTAAGAGTTTGAGTGATCTTTGATTAAAATCTAAGGATAGAGAAACACGTTCAAACACTTAGGTACTGAGTGATTCCTAAATTGAGAGACTGGGCGTTAAATGAGTTGAAATAAAGAATTGTTCTTCAATTTAATTTTTTGTAATTTATTTGTAATCTTTGTAAAAACTCTTGAATGCCAGTGAATCTGAAAGTTACTCTCTTCCTTATAATAATTTTTTTTAACTAATCTTGTTAAACAATTTCTTTGTACTTTGATTACAAGAACTACGAATCAAAATTTTAAATTTCAATCAGTTATAAATATAAACTTTAATCACAGTACCGTGACAATAATTTATTGGTAATGGCATATTACATGACAATGTAAACTTTTATATATATATATATATATATATATATATATATATATATATATATATATATATATATATATATATATATATATATATATATATATATATATATATATATATATATATATATATATATATATATATATATATATATATATATATATATATATATATTGGCAATATATGCAAATATAATTCATATTTTATAATATAATACATCAATCTTTGTGCTTTCAAAGTCCAATTGATTATTCTCCTAAAAAAATCCGCAACAAAATCTAATCAAGTCCATGACTATGTTTATACTCCATTGCAAAATCATAGATTTTGTGAGGGTGAGGGAGTGAATTTGCCACACTCTCTTTTTCCATACACCTTTTGGCCCAAGCCACAAGCTTAGGACACTCTTCCTCTATGCTTAGTTTCCCATAAGTCTCATATGTATAAAACCAACTTGTGAAGGGAATAAGAGCCACATCAACATATCCAAACTCATCTCCACCAAAATATGGCTTCTCTCTAAGCTCACCTTCTAAAGTCTTCAAACATTCTATAAACTTCTTCTTACCCTCTTCTTGTTCTTTACCCTTTCCTGTCCATACCTTCTTTCCAATGTTGTATATCTACATCAAATAGAATCCACAAATTAAACTTTTTTTTGTCTAATAGTTAAATAATTAAAATAAATGAGATGTCGCGAGTTTAAACTCGTGTCTCTGCAATTAGACGTTCTAAAATCAGATAGCATTATATAACTAACAACATATATAGATATATAATTACTTACATGTTTGTCAATGTAGTCTCCCCAAAACTTGGCTTGGGATCGCGGGTAAGGATCGGAGGGCAAGAGAGAAGGTTTGTGATTCCAAGCTTCATCAATGTACTCAACAATGTTGAGTGATTCACATATGGGTTTTCCATTATGAACCAAGACCGGGATCATTTTGTAAACCGGGTTCATCTCTAAAAGAAGAGAGCTTTTAGCTTGAAAATCTTCTTGTCTACACTCATATGAGACTCTCTTCTCCTCCAACGCAATTTTCACTCTCATTCCATATGAGCTTGGCCAAAAATCCAACAAAACAACCTTGTCCTTTTCCATGTCTTTACAAAATGTGTAGCTAGCTTAATAGATATTATTTGTAATGTGAAACTAAGATGTTGTTTAGATGATTTAGTTTGGGTTATTTATAGTTGTGCATTTTTTGTTTGGCAAGAAATAAAACGTGGAAAGATTACAAAAGATAGAGTCATTGCTCATGTTGGACTTGTGATCTTCTATGGTGTGCTCCTTCTTTTTGTTTTCTTTTAACTTGTTGCTTTTTAATTTTGATTGAGGTGTCCTCGACATATAGTGATTTGTAATGATTTCATCACGTGTAATGAATACTGGATTAGAGCAAACATGGTATATTTTGGGTTTAAGCAATAGAAAATGTGAAAGGAATAAATTCCGATACAATTGGTCTATTTGCTAGAAATCATATTTGACCCGGCATATGTAGTAGTGTTGACCGTTGAAGTATGCTACAAAGCTATGAAGATAAAGCTGATTGATTGCGTTATAAAAAATGGTTAACACTCCTAGTCCTACCCTTGAATTTAGTATATGTCACATTGCCACTATAAATTACTAAGTTGGTAATTGAAAATATAGCAGAGTGATACATGAATTTATTATACACAAGGTTATGCTGGAATACATACAGCCCCTCTAATTATCAGATTCATTTAAAACAATTGTCTTTTCAAATTATTAAATTATTAAGAGCATCTATCTAATATGGGAGAACTCATCTAAATTGTTTGAGATATTGTTTGTTGGTCAAAATAGACACATTACATTTAAGTAATTTTTATAAATTTTACTCTAATGATGTCTATGATAAATAATTAATCTATATTTGATCCTAATATAAATTATATTTGATCCTTTTAATTAAGTTGCTTAAACAAATAGTTGACAAAAAAAAATTTTAAGCAACGAGAGCTCAACGTAGATATGCTCTAATGGTAGAAAAGTTATGTTTCGAAACTAATACCTATACGTAGATCCTAAGCAAATTAATGTAGAATACCCTAATGGTGTTGATAAAAAATTTCTAGTTTCAAAGAGGTGTGAATTGAGATCTAATGGTGTTTTTTTTTTTTTTTTTTAAAAAATGGAAATGTTTGTTCATTCTAGTTTAACTGTGATAAGTGTTTTTGCAAACACTTTGACGTTCAAATTAGAGACGCTCAAAAGTAAGAGATACTTAGACTTAGAATAATGTGTCTATAAAGGTATTTGTA
This sequence comes from Vicia villosa, assembly GCF_029867415.1. Lineage (NCBI taxonomy): Eukaryota > Viridiplantae > Streptophyta > Magnoliopsida > Fabales > Fabaceae > Vicia > Vicia villosa. The sequence goes on from NW_026705702.1 coordinate 65,498, forward strand.
GCAGCAAAGTTACACTACAAAGTTTGGATGACTGCCAAATCATATTAAATTATAATTCTATAATATATCTTCATCAATTTTTCTCTCCAAAACTATCATTTATATATTAAATATTCATACCATAATGTGTCTAAAATATCTAAACTAATAAACACAAAGTTGAACATAAAATGATTAAAGAGTATTATTTAAAAATACCTTAAAATAATACTATATGGTTTTTATTGAGTAGCATTAAATTATCAATAATACTCTCAAAATCAATACTTGCAACAATTTCTATTTCAATATTAGCCGTCATGGTATGTCCTACAAAACCAACTTTCATTTGCTTCTCAACTTTGTATTGATAATTTTCATTGTTGAAAAAGATCTTTCAATAGTGGTTGTAGATACAGAGAGAGTCGTGACAAGGTGGACCAATATATTAATCAAATAGTAAATTTTCTTCTTTTCAATTGCAACCAAAGATGAACATAAGTCTTGAATAGTTGATAAATTATTCAAACTCGATATTTGACGAGTGACAATTTTAAATGTCGAAGTTGAAATTGCAAATTAATCATTTCTTGGTCATTGAAGTCCATATGATATTATTTTTTCAACTAGAGTCACTACGCCAAAAAGGCCTTTAGATAGTGCACCTTAGACAGTGCTTTTATACAAAAGCGTTGCTATAAGTAAAATAAGAAAAAAGGAAAATATATACGAAAATGAGTAAAAGCGCTGGTAAAAGGCCGACCTTAGACAACGCTTGTGAAAAGCGCTGCTAAAAGGTTGCTGTTGAGTGCCAGAAAGTCGTTATTTTGTGTGTGTAAATAGTGGCACTTATCGATACTTTTTGTTAATACCGTTGAATAATTCCCCGTTTTGTGCATAAATACGTATACTTTGTGAATAGATATATTTTCATACACTTTTATACTTTTTGATAGTTTTCTACTATTTTTGTAGGTATTCTTGCGTATTTGGGCCATGAGCAATAAAGTGTCGAAGACACGGCTTCAAACGCGCGATTTTGAGTGGCGGAATCAACTCATTCGGCGGTTAAGGCTCAAAATAAGGATGATAAAAATCATCAATTTGGTCTCCATTCATTCATTATTAGATAGAGCATTGAATAAGCTTTCTAACGCTTCGAACCGGGCGCAAATCGGAGTTACGGTTCTCAAGTTATGGCCGAAACAGTGCAGAATTTTTCTGCTACTGGTGTCACTCGCCGGGCGATGTATTAGGCTCGCCGGGCGAGCCCGACTGGCCCAAAAATGTGATTTGCTATTGCCTGGAGTCGCTGGGCGAACCATTTTAGTCGCCGGGCGAATCAGTGTCGACAGAAAACGCAATAAAGCTGTTGGAAATCATTTTTTCAAGGATGGTTGGATATTTTAGAGCTCCAATCCATCCAATAGCATTTTTTGAGTGGAATGATGCTAGAAAACACATTGGAGCTGTCAAATGGATGATCCGGGGTTGAATCCTTCATCAATTGGAACCGACAAACCGGGAGATTTTTGGGTTTTTCTCCATTTCTTCTCTTTGTAGTTTCTTTTGTGAGTTTTGTTATGTATATACTTTGATCTCATGTATATTTGTTGACTATTATGTTATATAAAGCTTGCTTTCATATTTTTATGGATTATTGTTTTAGCTTGTTGCTTTGTTGCTATGTGTTTGAGTTGCTATAGAGATGTAGGGCTCTAATGCTTATCTAGGATGATTTTCTATTAACTTAATTGCAGAGATGGATTAGGTTGATAATCACTAAGTGTCAGTGCTTAATATGTCTTAGTGGTCGTGTTTGTCTGAGAGATCGACATTTACGGGAAGCTCGGATTTCTCATGTGTTGTTTAGGTGTCTGAGAGATCGTCACTTAGATAATGTTGTGGGTTGTGTTGTTGACATGTGGTAATATTGATAGGTTACAAGTTGAGTATATTCGGTCAATAAGTTTAAGTTTGTGAAGAGTAGATTATATGCAATACTTGATAGTTTCTTCTATTTGAAGAATGAATTTATTTTATTGTTCATATGTTTAATTCCCATATTTACTTTTTACCAATTCAATCCAAACTCATAATTGTGGAAACTGTTGAACAGCAGTTCAATACACTGATCCCTGTGGAGACGATAAAATTTCCCGGATCAATATTTCCAAATCTTTTGTTGCTTGCCGCTTTACCGCTTCAACAAAATGGCGCCGTTGCCGGGGATTGGTGTTTTATTGAACTTGCATCGCAATAGTTTCTTTTGTTTTGAGTTTTGTATATATCGCACATATTGTATAGTCTTACTTGTTTATATTTATACTTATAGTTGTGAATTTGTTATATCATTGTTTGTTCTTTTCACGTTTGCTTGTGTGTTGTTAGGAATAGCCGGACGGAAGTAACTTGAAGGAACTTTCTTTAATAACAGGCGTCGAGCTTACGACGTAAAACAAGCATGTTTATTCTTTTTAGTTTGTGTTTAGTTTAGGTAGTGTGATGCAATTGTCTAAACAAATTTAGATCGGACCAGTTCTTAAATTTCATATCTTCACTTTTAAATTTGTTTAGACAATTTCATACGGTTTTTTAGTTTGTGTATACTAATAGTTGTGTGTTTGTCTTTGAGCTTGTTTTGAGTAGCGTGAGAAATTTAAGGTGATTTCCTGATTTTGATTGTTTCAACTTGCGGATGTATGGTAATGATAGTTTTTGAAGTTGATGCTTGTAAGGTACTCGTTTATCGCTTTCTATAGCATAACATGATCATGAGACTTTACTTTTGTACAAATTTCATCTCATTCATTCTTTTGCAATTTTTGTTCATTCTTGAATCACTTTAGGACTAAACCCTTGTGAGGTTGCTTTCCATTGTTTACTATATGCACGGGAGACCAACAATCTTTGTCTTAACTCAATTTTATTATGTTTAATCTTGCAATTATGTTCTTTTTTATGAAAGCATGAAAATGATCAAGGCATTTTGTTTGATTTTGAGAATAACCACCTAACCAAAAGAATTCCACCTTGTGAGTGAGTGAGAATTTGTTAACCCCTTTGAGCCTTTTAGTTAGAATTCATCTTGGTGTTGAACTATGAACCTATGCATGGGTGAGTAATTCATCATGGATTCTAATGTTGTTTGTTGGTACTTAGCCCTCAACCATATATGTTGGTTGGATTTGTTCCTTGCTGTTGAGTGTCTTTTGTTGTTTCTATTCGTATGTTTTTAAGGCACTTTTTAACCCTTTTTCTATGTTTTTAGAAGAATAGCTTATTTAAATAAGTGATTTTTGTCATATGTAAATATTTGGTATTTTGATCTATTTTCTAGTGTTTCAGTTATTGGTGATAGCAAATGTTCAGAAAAATCGGGAAAAAAGTCGAAGAATCGAGGATTTTGGCAACTCTGAAGGTGTCAGTGTTCCTCTTGTTTTCGCCCGGCGAATAGCTTGGAAGCGAAGCTCCGCCCGGCGAGTGGTAGGCGAGCCAGGGGCGAAGCAGCTCATTTTTTGGCCATCTTTCTGCTCTGGAGCGCCCGGCGGAGCATCTGTCTCGCCGGGCGGAAGAAGATATTTTTTTTGGGTTCTTTTGTGTTCTTTTAAGGTCACGTGGCCTGTTTAGTGGGTTTCGCCCGGCGAAGCTGTTCTTCCGCTGGGCGAATCTGGGCTGATGTGCCATGCTATATAGTGCTAGTTAGATATTTGAGAACCATTCCATCTTATATATCTCTCTCTTGAACCAAAATACACCATTTTTTTTTGGAGTGAGAAAACCCTAAAACTTCCATTGTTAGTAAAATTCAAGTTTTTACCCATCAATCTTGGAGACTTCCATCTTGATGTTCATAAAGCTTGATAGTTTGCTTGTTGCTCAAGTCACCATGGAAATGGGTGGCTAAACCTTCTTGGTGTCAAGATTAGAGGTAGATGATTTGCTTTTAGTTTGTATTTCTTTTGATCTTTTGTATGTGAACAAGTGATGATATATATATGGTGAAAAACCTTGTGTTTATTTATTTATGAGATTTGTACTCTATTTGAGAAAATGTTTTCAAGTCTTGACCTAGGTTTTTTATCTATCAACAAGTAAAGTTTAGAAATAGCTTTGTGAGTTGATATTTGCCTATATTAAGCCTTAAGTGTTGTCATTTTGATAGTTAGGTTGAGAGATCATTTAAGGATCAAAATGGCAAATTTCACAATATGGTTTAGACATGAAACATATTGAGAGGATTGTGATTATATGTATCATTCATGAGTTCACATATTTGATCAAGAAAATATCTTAGAAGCAAATTATCAAAAATCTAATCTTGACATTCTTTTACCATCTTTTAAAACCACATACCAAGTTTAGCACTTCTTGCATGAGATTAAAGAATTACGTTACCAGAATCAAAACCAAACCCCATGATAACTTTAACTCACGACAAAATAGACTATAGAACGGCGGTGATATCGCAATAATCCCTGTGGAAACGATAAACGAAAAGTACCACAATACTCTTTCAACAAAATGGCGCCGTTGCCGGGGATTGTTGTTTAGATGTTGTAAGCATTGCAATAGTTTTTTTGTATTGAGTCTTATAATTAATCTCTTGTTTCTAAATTTATTTTCCTTGTGTTTGTTAATTTGCTTGGTTAGTTTTTCAGATTACAGTTTATGCGAGGACGTATACCTGCAGATCAACTCCTTTTTGATCCAGAGATTGAGAGGACTGCACGTAGAGAGAATAGCAAAACTCGTAGGAGGAGACAACTAGCTAGGGAAAGAAGACAACAACAAGAAGCATCTTCTTCTTCAACTCCGGTTGAAAACTTGGTTGAGGAAGAAATGGCTGCGGATCCTAATGTTCCAGCTCGAGGGCCTTGTGTTAATAGCCCTCGACTCAATGCACAATTTGCTCGTGATCAAGCCAATGGAAGAAACTCCGAGATGAAAACGGGGTTACTTCAATTACTTTATCAGAATCCTTTCACAGGGGCAGATCACGAGGATCCATTTACTCATCTAACAAAGTTCTACGAGATCGCCGGAACAATTGGTGCTCCGGAAGACCAAGAAGAACAGGTGTTCAGGAGACTCTTTCCTCATTCCTTAATTGGAAAAGCTAAGGAATGGTACCTTGATCAACCAAATAATGTCATGACAAATTGGAACGAGTTAGAAGAGAAGTTCTTGGATCGGTTCTTTCCTCACAATAGGTTCATGGAAGCGAAAACTTCTATTGCGGTGTTCTCTCAAGGTTCGAATGAATCTCTCAATGAAGCATGGGAGAGGTTCAAGTCCATGGTTAGAAAATGCAAAGGTCATGGGTTTGATGAATTGTCTCAAATCCATATCTTTAGGAATGGACTCCAACCTCAACCAAAAACTCTTTTAGATGCTACCGCGGGTGGTTCGTTGATGTCAAAAACAGCTGCTGAAGCAATTGCTATCATTGATAGGATGGCTTTGAATGATCATCAAGGGCAACACAACCGTAGTGCATCGCAAAGAAAACCAGGAGTTCTTGAATTGAATACTAGTGATGCAATACTTGCTCAAAACAAGTTATTGACACAACAAGTAGAATTGCTCACTCAACAAATGTCAAAACTCCCTCAACAAATCAAAGAGATACATGGGATCCCTTCTAAAAATCAACAGGTGATGTGTTGTGAATTGTGTAGGGGTGACCATCAAACTGGTTTTTGTCCTCCACCGGGTGAAGAGGTGAATTATGTGTCGAATCCTAATCAAGGTTATGGTGGGAGACAACAACAACAACCTTACAACAATAACCAAGGTTACCAACAAAGAGGTAATCAAGGTTATCAACAAGGATGGAGGCCGGATGCGGGTCCATCGAATCGTCAAAATCCTTATCAAGGTGGTTACAATCAACAACCTCAACAAACAAAGCTTTCAATCAAGGACACTCTTAGCCAATTCATGCAATTGCAAATTGCGAGCCAAAAGAGTACGGATGCCGCCATAAAGAACCTTGAAACTCAAGTCGGGCAATTGTCAAAGCAACTTGCCGATCAAAACAAAGGTCCTTTTCCGGCTACTACACAAGAAAATCCTCGTGAGCATTGTAAGTCAATTCTAACTCGTAGCGGTAGAAATATTGATATGGGTGTAGGAGAGATAGTTGAGGAGGAAATTGTTGAAAGTGAAAAAGATAGGGTGATTGAAGTAGAAAAAAATGTTGAGGGTGATTTAGTTGAAAATGAGAAAGGGAAAGAATTAGTGGAAAAAGAAACTCTTGAGAAAGAAGTAGAAAAAGAGAGAAAAAAATTGAGTGTGAGTGAGAAGGGAAAGAAGAAGGTGGATGATTCTATACAAGTGAAGAAATTACCTTACCCTCCCGGTCCGTCAAAGAAAGAAGATGCAAAGCACTATGCTCGGTTCTTGGACATCTTTAGCAAGTTGCAAATCAATGTTCCTTTTTCCGAAGCATTAGAGCAAATGCCGATGTACTCTAAATTTATCAAAGACATCATCACTAAGAAGAGAAGATTCTTGGATCCGGAGGTAGTCACGGTGAGCTCTTGTTGTAATGCGTTAATTCAACGCACTACACCGATTAAATCAAATGATCCTGGACGGGTAACCTTGCCGGTGTCTATTGGAAATGTTCGAATAGGCAAAGGATTGGTGGATACCGGTTCTAGCATTAATTTGATCCCATTGTCTATGGTGAGAAGGTTAGGAATTAATGACTTGAAGCCGACTAGAATGACACTATCATTAGCAGATAAGTCCACAGCTCATCCTCATGGAGTTGCGGAAGACTTGCTTGTTAAGGTTGACAAATTTTGGTTTCCCGTTGATTTTGTCGTCATAGACATGGAAGAAGATCCTGATATACCATTGATCTTAGGAAGGCCTTTTATGGAGACGGCCCGAATGATGATAGACATTGATGATGGCTTAATGAAATTGCGATACCAAGACGAGGAATTATGTCTTAATCTCTTTGAAGCCATCAAGCATCCTAGTGATGACGATGATTGTTTTAGAATCGATGCCACAGAAAAAGCGATTATGAAAGTGGAGAATGAAATGCACTTGACTAATCCTCTTGAGAAAACTTTGATGGAAGCTCTTGAAGTGCTTACAAAAGATCAAGAGAAGGAAATTGAAGATTGCTTGAGAAATCTTGAGGCATGTGATGAGATGAATCCTTTTGAAGCTCAAATTGATGAGTTGAAAGATGAGCTTGAAGTTGAAGAACCAAAGGTGGAATTGAAAGTGTTACCTTCTCACTTGAAGTATGTGTTTCTTGAGAAGAATGCAAACAAGCCGGTTATCATTAGCAACGCCCTTTCTAAGATGAGTTGAAAGATGAGCTTGAAGTTGAAGAACCAAAGGTGGAATTGAAAGTGTTACCTTCTCACTTGAAGTATGTGTTTCTTGAGAAGAATGCAAACAAGCCGGTTATCATTAGCAACGCCCTTTCTAAGCTTGAAGAAGAAAAATTACTTGTGGTCCTAGAAAGAAACCAAGAAGCAATGGGATGGACACTTTCCGATCTCAAAGGCATTAGTCCCTCCTTTTGCTTGCATAAGATTTTGATGGAGAATGACTTTAAACCAGTAGCTCAACCACAAAGACGTTTGAATCCGGTGATGAAAGAGGTAGTGAGAAAGGAAGTAGTGAAAATGTTAGAAGTCGGGATGATTTATCCGATCTCGGATAGTGCTTGGGTAAGTCCCGTCCATGTGGTGCCTAAGAAGTGTGGAATGACGGTGATTCGAAATGAGAATAATGAGCTAATTCCTACTCGAACCGTGACTGGATGGAGGATGTGTATCGATTATCGTAAGCTAAACAAAGCTACGAGGAAAGATCATTTTCCCTTACCGTTTATGGATCAAATGCTCGAGAGATTATCCGGTCAACAATTTTATTGTTTCTTAGACGGGTATTCGGGATACAATCAAATTGTAGTCAATCCCGAGGATCATGAGATGACCGCTTTCACATGCCCTTTCGGTATTTTTGCTTATCGGCGAATGCCTTTCGGGTTGTGTAATGCACCGGCAACATTTCAACGGTGTATGCAAGCTATCTTTTCCGACTTAATTGAGAAGTGCATCGAAGTGTTTATGGATGACTTCTCGGTTTTTGGGGCTTCATTTTATTTATGTTTGAAAAATCTTGATACCGTGCTAAGTCGTTGTGTGGAGTCAAATTTGGTCCTCAATTGGGAGAAGTGCAACTTCATGGTTACCGAAGGAATTGTGCTCGGCCACAAGGTTTCTTCAAGAGGCCTTGAGGTGGATAAAGCAAAAATTGAAGTTATAGAGAAGTTGCCTCCTCCATTGAATGTGAAGGGTATCCGAAGTTTTCTAGGACATGCCGGGTTTTATCGAAGATTTATCAAAGATTTTTCCAAAGTGGCAAAGCCATTGAGTAATCTACTCAACAAAGGTACGGAATTTCTTTTCGATGAATCTTGTTTAAATGCTTTCCTAGAGCTTAAAGAAAAGTTGGTAACCGCACCCATAATCGTCGCTCCTAATTGGTCGCTTGATTTTGAACTCATGTGTGATGCGAGTGATTATGCGGTGGGTGCCGTGTTAGGACAAAGAAAGAACAAAATTTTTCATGCTATTCACTATGCAAGCAAAGTTTTAAATGAAGCGCAAGTCAATTATGCAACTACCGAAAAAGAGTTGCTTGCTATTGTGTTTGCATTAGAGAAATTTCGTTCTTACTTGATTGGTTCCAAAATTGTGTGTTATACTGACCATGCAGCTATCAAATACTTGCTCACTAAGCCGGACTCAAAACAAAGGCTGATTAGGTGGATTCTCTTGCTTTAAGAGTTTGATCTTGAAGTAAGAGACAAAAAAGGGTCTGAAAATGTGGTAGCTGACCATTTATCTCGGTTGGTGAATACCGAGGTAACACAATTTGAAAGTGAGGTCAAAGAGGAATTTCCTGATGAGAAACTGTTTATGGTCCAAGAAGTTAGACCCTGGTTTGCTGACATGGCTAACCATAAAGCTACCGGGTGGATACCGGAAGATCTTACTTGGAACCAAAAACGGAAGTTCTTATCCGATGCTAACTTTTACGTTTGGGATGAGCCTTATCTTTTCAAATTAAGTAGTGACAATCTCTTAAGGAGGTGTGTTACTAGTGAGGAATCTCAAAGTATTTTGTGGCATTGTCACAATTCACCATATGGTGGTCACTACAATGGATTACGTACGGCAACTAAAGCCCTTCAGGCGGGTTTTTGGTGGCCTACGTTGTTTAAAGATGCCTATCATTATGTGTCGAGTTGTGACAGTTGTCAGCGGAGTGGTGGAATTGGTCGTCGAGATGAAATGCCCCTACAAAGCTTCCTAGAGGTGGAAGTGTTTGATTGTTGGGGAATTGATTTCGTCGGTCCATTTCCATCCTCATTTGCCAATGAATACATTTTGGTCGCTGTGGACTATGTGTCTAAGTGGGTGGAAGCGATTGCTTCACCAAAAGCTGACGGTAAGACCGTAATCAAATTTTTGAAAAAGAACATTTTTTCGCGTTTCGGTACGCCAAGGGTGTTGGTGAGTGATGGCGGATCGCATTTTTGCAATGCTCCACTTGAAAAAGTGTTGAAGCAATATGGAGTTAGGCACAAGGTTGCTACTCCATACCATCCGCAAACCAACGGCCAAGCAGAGGTTTCAAACCGTGAGATTAAAAGGATCCTTGAGAAAACTGTGTCAAGTTCGCGAAAGGATTGGTCTCAAGCTTGACGACGCGTTGTGGGCGTATCGTACCGCCTATAAGGCTCCAATTGGTTTAACTCCATTTCAAATGGTTTATGGTAAGACTTGCCATTTACCCGTTGAGATGGAGCACAAAGCTTTTTGGGCGTTAAAGCTTTTAAATTTTGATCCTAACTTGGCCGGTGAAAAAAGAAAAGTTCAAATTCATGAGTTGGATGAATTGAGACTTAATGCCTACAATTCCAACAAAATTTATAAGGAAAAGGTCAAATTTTATCATGATAGCAAAATTCGGCAAAAAGATTTCCAAGTTGGTCAAATGGTGCTTCTCTTCAATTCCCGTTTGAGACTTTTTCCGGGAAAATTGAAGTCAAAATGGTCTAGACCGTTTTTGGTCAAGGAGGTGAAGCATTTTGGAGCAATTGTGGTAGAAGACCCGAAATCCAAAGAAACATGGACTGTTAACGGGCAAAGATTGAAAGTGTACCGTGGGTGCGAGTTCAATAGAGAAACAAGTGTGCTTGCTCTTAGTGATCCTTGATCACTTATAGCCATCGAGCTGACCGACGTTAAACAAAGCGCTAGTCGGGAGGCACCCCGGCATTGTAAGTATTTCCTGTTTTTTTTAGTTGTTACTGGAGCTTTTAATTTTATTAGAGTGTTGTGTTAAGAAAGGAGGAAGACCTGTAATCTTTTTTAAAAAAAAAAATTCTGGTTATGGTGTGGAGCGCCCGGCGGAGCAATTTGGCTCGCCGGGCGAAGGCTTGTTTTCTGTGACTGTTTGTCACGTGCTTGGGCTGCAGAGAAAAGGGGCTTATTGTGTGAGGCCCACTCTTGCCCTCATTCTTGCAATTTTCATTTCCCCCTTCCCTTGTGCGCCCTAGCCGTTCCTCTCCTTGCCTTGTGTAACACCCCATAAAATTCTTTATTTAATTTAATTAATTTTTGATTAAATATTAGAATTAATTGAGTTAACTGAGAAAAATGGAAATAATGAGGCTAGTGGGCCAGTGTCGCTTGTAGTAGAAGGGGGGTGTCAGTGGTGAAGCCCATTACTAATGATAAGCTTATTTTCATAAAATAGAAGGAGTTGTGGAATAGAGAGAGTTACAGCATTTTGGGAAAAGAAGTCTGAACGTGAAAAGAGGAGAAGAGCGAAGAAGTGCGACGCGAGGAAGAGCGAAGAATCAACCTTCAGGTAAGGGGGGACTCTTCCGTTTATCTTCTATTATGGGATTATAGGTAGTATGATAGAATTTGATCGTGTTATTCGTATCAATTGGGTTGTGCTTAGGTTGTAGAAATGTTAGGTTTTGGGAAGATTGATGCATAATGATTATATTGATCATGTATTGGTGATAATTGGATGGTTGAATGTATTATAAACGTGTTATAATATGTGTTATTTCACTGTATGCGAAATATGGTTGGAATGAGATTGGTTTGGTAGTGATTCGGTGAAAGAGGGACGAAATCGCAGGCTGTTTTCTGCTATTCGGAGCGCTGGAAATCGCCAGTTCGCGCCGCGTCCAGGAGTTGGCGCCGCGAACTGCTTGGCAGAAGGCTAGAAAGTTTTGTTGTGTTCAGTACGCGCCGCGAGCGTATGGCCGCGCCGCGAAGGCGTAGTTCCTTCTCGTTCCGCGCCACGAAACCTTGTTTGCGCCGCGAAGGCGTAGTTCCGATTCGTTCCGCGCCGCGAATGTGTGTGGCGCCGCGTGCTGTTAGTTGTTGCGACAGGCCGTTTTGAAAAGTTTAAAAATGTGTAACTTTTAAACCGTAAGCCGGATTTTGGTGCCGTTTCGAGTACAGTGAAGCTAATCAAATAATTTATATACTCAAATGGTGTTTTGAGTGGTGGCTTGAATTATTTTTAAAACACCCGATTTTATTTGTTTGTGGTGAGATATGTTTATAGGTACACTAATGAATGTATTACCTGTATGATGTTGTGGGTATAACTGGTGTTTATTATACATGTATTGTTGGTATGAAATATGTGTTTTATTGATGATTATGACATTGATCGATGTATGTGGGTGATGAGCATGTTATGGTTGATGCATGCATTCATAATCATTATGTAGCTGGTCCTTGACGATGGTGGATCAGTGGTAGCTAATTCCCATTGTGTGGAATTAGTGAGTGGGTGTTACCGTATCCTTGACGATGGTGGGTCGGTGAGTTGGGTTATCCCAGATTTTGGTACCACATGCATGTAGTTGCATTGCATTAGGCTGTTTTGCTATTATAACATGAATGGAAGATTGTCCAATGTTATAATCTGTGTAAATTTGGTTGTTTGCTTGCTGATTGTATGGTTTGAATCTGATCATAACTGTGATTGGGTGAATGGCATGTGAAATGATATTTTATTATCTATATCTTATAACATTAGTTAAATGTGAATGAGACTCACCCTTACTGTTGTTATTTTTCAGATTGAGGAGTAGCTCTCGTACTTGGTGAGGATTAACTCGTCAAGTAGTTCGTTAGAGTCAGTTGGGTCCGTGTCATGCTCTGGTCGTGTAACACTGGGGGCGTCGTCTAGAGTTACTTGTTAAACTCTTTTTATTTTGGATGGATTTTTATGTTGATGTTTTAAGTCTGTGACTTGGCTGTTTGTTATTCAGATGTTAAAGATAATTCCGCTGTGTTAAACATGATGATCTGAATAAATTTGGTTGACGTTCTCTTTTATGGCATGACATGAGTATTATATTTTATTTTTATGGAAGTTGTAATGCCCTTTTTCATGTTTACTCTGATTATTGTTTATTATTTGTGCGGGGTATTAGAAGGGTGTTACAATAGTGGTATCAGAGCATAGTCGGTCGTTTGAGTCAGAGTCTTAGTGTCGGTTGATCCCTCGTATGCGATTAGTGTAAGATTGACATTGTCGATACTGCTTGTTCTAATAAATATTGTTTGATATTTAGCAGAACAATGGCCGGAAGAGGAGGAAGAAATGACGACGCGATTGCTGAGGCTCTCGGTATGATTGCTGGTGTGTTGGGAGGGAATGCCAATGGAGCTGGAATTGGTGCTGACAGGCAGCTGAATAGTTTTCAGAGGAACAACCCTCCGTTGTTCAAAGGCACTCACGATCCCGAAGGCGCTCAGAAGTGGCTGAAGGAAATTGAAAGGATCTTCCGGGTGATTGATTGTGACGAAAATCTGAAGGTGAGATATGGTACTCACATGCTGTCTGAGGAAGCTGATGATTGGTGGATGGCTAGTAGGGACGAACTGCAAGATGCAGGTATTGCAATCACTTGGGCTGTGTTCAAGAGAGAATTCTTGCGGAGGTACTTTCCTAAGGATGTTAGGGGCAGGAAAGAGATTGAATTTTTGGAGCTGACACAAGGTAACATGACTGTGGCAGAGTATGCGTCCAAGTTTGTTGAGCTGGCAAAGTATTATGTCCACTACAATAATGATGAGGCTAGTGAATTCTCGAAGTGTGTTAAGTTTGAGAATGGTCTCCGTGATGAGATTAAACAGGGTATCAGATACCAGAGGATTCGCAGGTTTGTCGATTTGGTTGACTGCAGCCGAATCTTTGAAGAGGACAATATTAAACTGAAGTCGTCACACTCTCGCGAGTTAGTCGACAGGAAAGGGAAAAAGCATATGGATCGTGGTAAGCCATATGGTAAGGGTAACCAGAAAGCTGGAGGCTGGAAGAAGCCTAGTGGGGGAGACTCTAGTGCCCCTATTAAGTGCTTCAAGTGTGGAGAACCTGGACATTGCATTCACGAGTGCAAAAGTGAGGAAAAGAAGTGCTATAGATGTGGAAAGGCAGGTCACATTGCTATTGAGTGCAAAGGGAACACTGTAACTTGTTTCAACTGCGGGGAAGAAGGTCATATTAGTCCTAAGTGTCCTAAGCTGAGGAAGAATCAAGCTGGTGGTAAGGTGTTCGCCTTATCTGGTTCAGAGACTACTCCAGAGGATCGGTTGATTAAAGGTACGTGTTTTATCCATGGCACTCCTTTAATTGCAATAATAGATACTGGAGCAACTCACTTGTTTATTTCATTGGATTGTGCTAAACGACTGAATTTGGAAATATCTGAGATTAATGGAAGTATGATCATTGACACTCCTGCGCCGGGTTCAGTGACTACTTCGTTTGCTTGTTTGAACTGTCCAATTGATATTTTTGGTAGAGAATTCGGAATGGACTTAGTGTGCCTTCCGTTGGAACAACTGGATGTTATCCTGGGCATGAATTGGTTGCAATTTAACCGGGTTCATATCAACTGTTTCACGAAAACGGTTATTTTTCCTGAAGATGTCATTGTTGAGGACTTAGAGATGACGGCTAGACAAGTGGATAAAGCAATGAAGGACGGGGCTGCCGTGTTTATGTTGATTGCGTCCATGGAAGTGAAAAAGAAAGCGGTGAGTAGTGACTTACCGGTAGTATGTGAATTTCCGGAAGTTTTCCCCGAAGATGTAAGAGAATTACCGCCAGAGAGGGAGGTAGATTTTGCTATTGAATTAATTCCTAGAACTAGTCCTGTGTCGATGGCACCTTATCGTATGTCGGCATCGGAATTGACTGAGTTGAAGAGTCAATTGGAAGAGTTACTTGAGAAGAAATTTATTCCTCCTAGTGTCTCACCGTGGGGTGCACCGGTGTTACTAGTGAAGAAGAAAGAAGGTTCAATGAGGTTGTGTGTGGATTACAGACAACTGAACAAGGTTACTATCAAGAATCGGTATCCCTTGCCGAGGATTGATGATTTGATGGATCAACTAGTTAGAGCTTGTGTGTTCAGCAAAATTGACTTGAGGTCGGGATATCATCAGATTCGGGTGAAGACGGACGATATTCAGAAAACGGCATTTAGAACGAGGTATGGTCATTACGAATATACAGTGATGCCATTTGGAGTAACCAATGCGTCGGGGGTTTTCATGGAGTATATGAATAGGATCTTCCATCCTTATCTGGATCAGTTCGTGGTGGTGTTTATAGATGATATTTTAATATATTCTAAGAATGAAGAAGAACATGCGGATCATCTTAGAGTGGTATTGGAACTATTGAAGGAAAAGAAACTTTATGCAAAACTGTCAAAGTGTGAGTTCTGGTTAAATGAAGTGAGCTTTCTTGGGCATGTAATTTCTAAGGATGGTATTGTCGTTGACCCAACGAAAGTAGAAGCAGTGTCTCAGTGGGAAGCTCCGAAGTCAGTTTCCGAAATCCGTAGTTTCCTTGGTCTTGCGGGTTACTATAGAAAGTTCATTGAAGGTTTTTCAAAGTTAGCATTGCCATTAACTAAGTTGACTAGGAAGGGTCAAGCTTTTGTATGGGATTCGAAATGTGAAGAAGGATTCCAAGAGTTGAAGAAGAGGTTGACTAGTGCGCCGATCTTGATCTTGCCGAATCCGGCAGAATCTTTTGTTGTTTATTGTGATGCTTCGTTGTCGGGATTAGGAGGTGTACTAATGCAGAATCAACAGGTAGTCGCTTATGCATCGAGGCAACTCAAAGTGCATGAGAGAAACTATCCGACTCATGACTTAGAGTTGGCAGCAGTGGTATTTATGTTGAAATTGTGGAGGCATTACCTATATGGTTCAAGGTTTGAAGTATTTAGTGATCACAAGAGTTTGAAGTATCTCTTTGACCAAAAAGAGCTGAATATGAGACAAAGAAGATGGTTAGAATTTCTCAAGGATTATGATTTTGAACTGAATTATCATCCGGGTAAAGCAAACGTTGTTGCCGATGCATTGAGTAGGAAGTCCTTGCATATGTCTATGCTGATGGTGAGAGAATTGGATTTAATTGAGCAATTCCGAGATTTGAGTTTAGTATGTGAAGACACTCCTACCAGTGTTAAATTGGGTATGCTGAAGCTGACTAGTGGTATTCTTGAGGAAATCCGAGAAGGTCAGAAGACTGATGTAGAGTTGGTTGATAAGTTGACTCTGATTAACCAAGATAAAGGAGGTGAATTCAGAATCGACGAGAATGGTATAATGAGGTTTGGTAATCGTGTTTGTGTTCCTGATGTTGCCGAATTGAGGAAGAGTATTCTTGAAGAAGGACATCGTAGCGGATTGAGTATTCATCCTGGTGCTACCAAGATGTATCATGACTTAAAGAAGCTGTTTTGGTGGCCTGGAATGAAAAAGGAAATAGCTGAATTTGTCTATGCTTGTTTGACTTGCCAGAAGTCGAAGATTGAGCATCAGAAGCCGTATGGAGCTATGCAACCGTTATTTATTCCAGAATGGAAGTGGGATAGTATATCTATGGATTTTGTTTCAGGTTTGCCGAGGACGGTGAAGAATTGTGAAGCTATTTGGGTTATTGTGGACAGGTTGACAAAGTCTGCTCACTTTATACCAATGAGGATGGATTACCCAATGGAGAAGCTGGCTCAATTGTATATTGAAAGGATAGTGAGTTTACATGGTATTCCTTCGAGTATCGTGTCAGATAGAGATCCAAGGTTTACATCCAGATTCTGGGAAGGTTTGCAGAAGGCTTTGGGTACTAAGCTGAGATTGAGTTCTGCTTATCATCCACAGACGGATGGACAGACAGAAAGAACTATTCAATCACTAGAAGATTTGTTGCGTGCTTGTGTGTTGGAAAAGGGCAGTGCTTGGGATAGTTATCTACCCTTGATCGAATTTACTTACAATAATAGTTTTCACTCGAGTATTGGTATGGCTCCGTTTGAAGCTTTGTATGGTCGGAGGTGTAGAACGCCTTTATGTTGGTACGAATCTGGCGAAAGTGCTGTGATTGGGCCGGAAATTGTTCAGGAGACAACAGAAAGGATTAAGATGATTCAGGAGAAGATGAAGACTTCTCAGAGTCGGCAGAAGAGTTATCATGATAAAAGAAGGAGGACACTTGAATTTCAAGAAGGAGATCATGTGTTCTTGAGGGTGACTCCTACAACTGGTGTTGGTAGAGCACTGAAGTCAAGGAAGTTGACTCCGCGTTTTATTGGTCCGTTTCAAATTACGGAAAGGGTTGGAGAAGTGGCGTATCGTATTGCGTTGCCACCGACACTTGCGAATCTGCATGATGTATTCCATGTGTCGCAGTTGAGGAAGTACATTGCTGATCCATCTCATGTGATCCAAGTCGATGATGTGCAGGTAAAGGATAATCTGACAGTTGAAACTTTGCCTATGAGGATTGAAGATCGGAAGGTGAAACAATTGCGTGGCAAGGAGATAGCATTAGTCAGAGTAGCTTGGGGAGGACCAGCCGGTGGAAATGTTACGTGGGAATTGGAGAGCCAGATGAAGGACTCCTACCCGGAACTCTTTGCCTAAGGTATGTTTTCGAGGACGAAAACTTTTCTAGTGGGGGAGAGTTGTAACACCCCATAAAATTCTTTATTTAATTTAATTAATTTTTGATTAAATATTAGAATTAATTGAGTTAACTGAGAAAAATGGAAATAATGAGGCTAGTGGGCCAGTGTCGCTTGTAGTAGAAGGGGGGGTGTCAGTGGTGAAGCCCATTACTAATGATAAGCTTATTTTCATAAAATAGAAGGAGTTGTGGAATAGAGAGAGTTACAGCATTTTGGGAAAAGAAGTCTGAACGTGAAAAGAGGAGAAGAGCGAAGAAGTGCGACGCGAGGAAGAGCGAAGAATCAACCTTCAGGTAAGGGGGGACTCTTCCGTTTATCTTCTATTATGGGATTATAGGTAGTATGATAGAATTTGATCGTGTTATTCGTATCAATTGGGTTGTGCTTAGGTTGTAGAAATGTTAGGTTTTGGGAAGATTGATGCATAATGATTATATTGATCATGTATTGGTGATAATTGGATGGTTGAATGTATTATAAACGTGTTATAATATGTGTTATTTCACTGTATGCGAAATATGGTTGGAATGAGATTGGTTTGGTAGTGATTCGGTGAAAGAGGGACGAAATCGCAGGCTGTTTTCTGCTATTCGGAGCGCTGGAAATCGCCAGTTCGCGCCGCGTCCAGGAGTTGGCGCCGCGAACTGCTTGGCAGAAGGCCAGAAAGTTGTGTTGTGTTCAGTACGCGCCGCGAGCGTATGGCTGCCGCGAAGGCGTAGTTCCTTCTCGTTCCGCGCCGCGAAACCTTGTTTGCGCCGCGAAGGCGTAGTTCCGATTCGTTCCGCGCCGCGAATGTGTGTGGCGCCGCGTGCTGTTAGTTGTTGCGACAGGCCGTTTTGAAAAGTTTAAAAATGTGTAACTTTTAAACCGTAAGCCGGATTTTGGTGCCGTTTCGAGTACAGTGAAGCTAATCAAATAATTTATATACTCAAATGGTGTTTTGAGTGGTGGCTTGAATTATTTTTAAAACACCCGATTTTATTTGTTTGTGGTGAGATATGTTTATAGGTACACTAATGAATGTATTACCTGTATGATGTTGTGGGTATAACTGGTGTTTATTATACATGTATTGTTGGTATGAAATATGTGTTTTATTGATGATTATGACATTGATCGATGTATGTGGGTGATGAGCATGTTATGGTTGATGCATGCATTCATAATCATTATGTAGCTGGTCCTTGACGATGGTGGATCAGTGGTAGCTAATTCCCATTGTGTGGAATTAGTGAGTGGGTGTTACCGTATCCTTGACGATGGTGGGTCGGTGAGTTGGGTTATCCCAGATTTTGGTACCACATGCATGTAGTTGCATTGCATTAGGCTGTTTTGCTATTATAACATGAATGGAAGATTGTCCAATGTTATAATCTGTGTAAATTTGGTTGTTTGCTTGCTGATTGTATGGTTTGAATCTGATCATAACTGTGATTGGGTGAATGGCATGTGAAATGATATTTTATTATCTATATCTTATAACATTAGTTAAATGTGAATGAGACTCACCCTTACTGTTGTTATTTTTCAGATTGAGGAGTAGCTCTCGTACTTGGTGAGGATTAACTCGTCAAGTAGTTCGTTAGAGTCAGTTGGGTCCGTGTCATGCTCTGGTCGTGTAACACTGGGGGCGTCGTCTAGAGTTACTTGTTAAACTCTTTTTATTTTGGATGGATTTTTATGTTGATGTTTTAAGTCTGTGACTTGGCTGTTTGTTATTCAGATGTTAAAGATAATTCCGCTGTGTTAAACATGATGATCTGAATAAATTTGGTTGACGTTCTCTTTTATGGCATGACATGAGTATTATATTTTATTTTTATGGAAGTTGTAATGCCCTTTTTCATGTTTACTCTGATTATTGTTTATTATTTGTGCGGGGTATTAGAAGGGTGTTACAATAGTGGTATCAGAGCATAGTCGGTCGTTTGAGTCAGAGTCTTAGTGTCGGTTGATCCCTCGTATGCGATTAGTGTAAGATTGACATTGTCGATACTGCTTGTTCTAATAAATATTGTTTGATATTTAGCAGAACAATGGCCGGAAGAGGAGGAAGAAATGACGACGCGATTGCTGAGGCTCTCGGTATGATTGCTGGTGTGTTGGGAGGGAATGCCAATGGAGCTGGAATTGGTGCTGACAGGCAGCTGAATAGTTTTCAGAGGAACAACCCTCCGTTGTTCAAAGGCACTCACGATCCCGAAGGCGCTCAGAAGTGGCTGAAGGAAATTGAAAGGATCTTCCGGGTGATTGATTGTGACGAAAATCTGAAGGTGAGATATGGTACTCACATGCTGTCTGAGGAAGCTGATGATTGGTGGATGGCTAGTAGGGACGAACTGCAAGATGCAGGTATTGCAATCACTTGGGCTGTGTTCAAGAGAGAATTCTTGCGGAGGTACTTTCCTAAGGATGTTAGGGGCAGGAAAGAGATTGAATTTTTGGAGCTGACACAAGGTAACATGACTGTGGCAGAGTATGCGTCCAAGTTTGTTGAGCTGGCAAAGTATTATGTCCACTACAATAATGATGAGGCTAGTGAATTCTCGAAGTGTGTTAAGTTTGAGAATGGTCTCCGTGATGAGATTAAACAGGGTATCAGATACCAGAGGATTCGCAGGTTTGTCGATTTGGTTGACTGCAGCCGAATCTTTGAAGAGGACAATATTAAACTGAAGTCGTCACACTCTCGCGAGTTAGTCGACAGGAAAGGGAAAAAGCATATGGATCGTGGTAAGCCATATGGTAAGGGTAACCAGAAAGCTGGAGGCTGGAAGAAGCCTAGTGGGGGAGACTCTAGTGCCCCTATTAAGTGCTTCAAGTGTGGAGAACCTGGACATTGCATTCACGAGTGCAAAAGTGAGGAAAAGAAGTGCTATAGATGTGGAAAGGCAGGTCACATTGCTATTGAGTGCAAAGGGAACACTGTAACTTGTTTCAACTGCGGGGAAGAAGGTCATATTAGTCCTAAGTGTCCTAAGCTGAGGAAGAATCAAGCTGGTGGTAAGGTGTTCGCCTTATCTGGTTCAGAGACTACTCCAGAGGATCGGTTGATTAAAGGTACGTGTTTTATCCATGGCACTCCTTTAATTGCAATAATAGATACTGGAGCAACTCACTCGTTTATTTCATTAGATTGTGCTAAACGAGTGAATTTGGAAATATCTGAGATTAATGGAAGTATGATCATTGACACTCCTGCGTCGGGTTCAGTGACTACTTCGTTTGCTTGTTTGAACTGTCCAATTGATATTTTTGGTAGAGAATTCGGAATGGACTTAGTGTGCCTTCCGTTGGAACAACTGGATGTTATCCTGGGCATGAATTGGTTGCAATTTAACCGGGTTCATATCAACTGTTTCATGAAAACGGTTATTTTTCCTGAAGATGTCATTGTTGAGGACTTAGAGATGACGGCTAGACAAGTGGATAAAGCAATGAAGGACGGGGCTGCCGTGTTTATATTTTATTTTTATGGAAGTTGTAATGCCCTTTTTCATGTTTACTCTGATTATTGTTTATTATTTGTGCGGGGTATTAGAAGGGTGTTACACCTTGCTCCCATTCCTCTTCTCTTGCTCTTCTCTTCCTCAATTTTTAAGCAAAGGTAAATTCTTCCCTCTTTGTTATCTTTTCTCTCTTGTGTTCATGCCTATTAAACTAGAGTAATGAAATTAGTTAGGGTTTTGAAAACCTTTAGTTGAAATAGGATGTAATAGAGTTATCTAGAGGTGAATAGAAGTTCCTTAGAGTGTGGGAAGATGGTGTTGGGGATGTTGCTTGTTCTGCAGTTGTGTTGCCCTGTTTCGCTCGATTCGCCCGGCGGAGCATTCTGGCTCGCCGGGCGAGTCACACCAGACCTGCAAAAATTTTCTTTGGTTCTAACATTCTGTGGTATGTTTTGTAGCTAACGATTTTGGGTGGCTTGTTTTGTGTGGTTCCTTCTTTTTGTGCAGATGTTTAGCAGGCAAAGGAAGCGATCCAAGCCTCAAAAGGATGCAACTGAGGCGGGTAGTTCAAATCCTCCGCCTAGAGATTTTGATGCATTGCGTTTTAGTAGTGCAATCCACCAGGACCGCATGCCAATGCTGGAAAAGAAAAATATTTTGGCGGAGAGGAAGTTTATGATTGACACTGAAGGAAGCTACAAGGAGATTGCAAACATTTTCAATGCAAAGAAGTGGGGAAGGTTGCTCACTCCGGTTGATTGCATAAACTATGAGATTGTCCGTGAGTTTTATGCTAATGCACTTCAACCGGAGGGTGAGTTGTGTTCTTATTAGTCTTTTGTTCGTGGTAAGGAGATCGATTTTTCGCGTAATGCGATCAGTGAGCTACTTGGCCATCCTTGGAATCCATTTGATCCAAATATCCAGACTGATGAGTTTTCTGTGGCACAAAGAACTCATCAAAACCAGGAAGTAATTTCTCGTGTGATCCTTAAACCGGGAAAGCAGGTGGAATTGAACAATGTTCAGGAGCCGATTCGTTACAACAGGATTGATATGACTCCTTTGGCTTAGGCGGTGCTTCTGATTGTGTTTAACATAAGGCCAAGGTTTCATAAGTCTTCGGCACCTCTTGATGTGGCTTTGCTTGTTTATCACATCTTGGAAAACAAGACGGTCGACGTTGCTAAAATCATTGCTAATGAGATGAAAATCTTCATCGAGAACACTCGTCGTCCTGGGGTACATTCTAGCGCACCTATCATTTTTCCTTGTTTGATTACTTCTTTGTGTCAAAAGAAGGGTGTTCGTTTTCCAAGTGTGGTGAACGAAAGGAAAAGAGATGTGGTTGATGATATCTACATCAACCGCTACTGTAATGCTAAGTTGGCTGCTAAGAAAAAGCAGAAGGAAGCTGGTGAGTCCTCTGCTGCAGGTGAGCATGGTGAGACTCTGGATTATGAAGATTGGGATCCGAGGTTGAGAGCATCTTTTAATTATACTTGGGATGCGCTTGAGGCTGGAAGGAGGTCCAGTGAGTTCCTTATGGACTCTATGAGGCAGTTGTATCTGCATCATTCTGCACCTTCTGGTGAGATCCCTCCTTTTCCTTCTCGCGAGGATTATTCTGCTTATGCAAATTGGCCTGAGGGCAGGCCTTTCTATTCTGAGGGGGTGGATGATGCTGATGCAGAGGGTGATGAAATTGGTGATGACATCCTTGATTAGGAGTTTGCTAGTTATTTTGTCTTTGTCTTAGTTTTTTTTTTATGTTTTAAGTATTTGATAACTTTTGGTTGTTGGCGCTTGGCCATGTTTTGTTGGATAATGTTAGTTAATTTTAGTTGGATTTCTTTTTATATATTTTAGTTTGTTTAAATTTTTAGCTTTGTAGTTTAATCTGATGCTTCTTAGTTTGATTGTTTAAGATTTTGGTTCCGCAAGAAGCAAGAAAAAACAAAAATATATATGTCAACTCAAAAGTGTGGATGGTGATGATAAAATTCTCAAAAGTGTGCATAGAAGGTATTACTTTAATCGCTTTGTAGAATGACAGCACGTTAATTAAATTAATGCTTTATGCAAATTCGTGATATGCATCATCTAGTAAATATATGTTCATGTGTGAATCATTAGGACTTAACCATAAATGTGAGTAGCTTCCATTGTTCACCGAAATATTGTGATGTCTAGTAATTATGTTTAACTCGTTCGATTCATGTCAAATCTTGTGTTCAATTGAAATTATGGAACTTAGAAGGGATCAAGGCATTGTTTGTATTATTGAGAAAAACCACCATTCCAAAAAGGCTTCATTTAACCGAATTAGTGTGTGCGCATTTGTAAACCTTTTTGAGCCGAACGTTTGTGTGAATGAATCCATTGCATGCCAACAAATTATTAAGATTACCAATTAGTAGTTGTGTTGTTGATCAAGCAAATTTAGTCAATGATGATTCATTCTCATATTTTTCTTGTGTAAACACTTTCCCTTGAACCTTTATCTTACTTTGAAAAGCAATTCTCGTCTCTTGAGATAGAAAAGTGTGAAGTTGGGGAGAGTGGTTCCTATTTGTGAAGTTGCCACGGGAAAGAAAGTGTGGTGGGCAATGCATCTTTTAAATACATGATTATAAGAATATATGTACATATATATATATATATATATATATATATATATATATATATATATATATATATATATATATTGAAAAAAAAATGAAAAAAAATGAAAAAAAATAAAAATAAAGAGAAGATGCATTGTAAGAAAAGGAAGTGAATTGTGAGAAGTTGTGAATTGAGCAAGAATGAATTTATCAGATTGAGAATTGTTTTTCTTGTTTCTTACCAATTTTCGTTTCAATGGCCTTATATATTATCCTTTCCTTTTTATCCTAAGCCAAGCTACAACCGAGAAAAGTCCTTTGTGATCTTTGTTCCATGGTTTTCTTTGCGAAATGTCGAGATGAACGTATGAATTGTTCTGGATGTTAATATAGTTATTAGCGAGAGTGTTTTGTCCATTGATTATATTGTGTATAATCCCTGTTTTGTGAGAAATTTAGGTGATTCATACATGAGCATGTTATGGCAAAGATTTGCATTTTGAAGTTTGTGTTTAGGGTTTAATTCGTTATAGTGCTATCTATCTATCTATCTAAGTTATGAAGTTGCCTTGGGCGTGCACTTGTCGAGTTTGAACCATTCAAGTTTTGTTCGGTTGATTTTGTGCTTTGAATCGTTTTGGTTTAATTTTTAAAATTTTCCTTTGATTGAGGACATTCAAAGATGCAAGTTGGGGAGATTTTGTTGAGTGTCTTTTGTTGTTTCTATTCGTATGTTTTTAAGGCACTTTTTAACCCTTTTTCTATGTTTTTAGAAGAATAACTTATTTAAATAAGTGATTTTTGTCATATGTGAATATTTGGTATTTTGATCTATTTTCTAGTGTTTCAGTTATTGGTGATAGCAAATGTTCAGAAAAATCGGGAAAAAAGTCGAAGAATCGAGGATTTTGGCAACTCTGAAGGTGTCAGTGTTCCTCTTGTTTTCGCCCGGCAAATAGCTTGGAAGCGAAGCTCCGCCCGGCGAGTGGTAGGCGAGCCAGGGGCGAAGCAGCTCATTTTTTGGCCATCTTTCTGCTCTGGAGTGCCCGGCGGAGCATCTGTCTCGCCGGGCGGAAGAAGATATTTTTTTTGGGTTCTTTTGTGTTCTTTTAAGGTCACGTGGCCTGTTTAGTGGGTTTCGCCCGGCGAAGCTGTTCTTCCGCCGGGCGAATCTGGGCTGATGTGCCATGCTATATAGTGCTAGTTAGATATTTTGAGAACCATTCCATCTTATATATCTCTCTCTTGAACCAAAATACACCATTTTTTTTGGAGTGAGAAAACCCTAAAACTTCCATTGTTAGTAAAAATCAAGTTTTTACCCATCAATCTTGGAGACTTCCATCTTGATGTTCATAAAGCTTGATAGTTTGCTTGTTGCTCAAGTCACCATGGAAATGGGTGGCTAAACCTTCTTGGTGTCAAGATTAGAGGTAGATGATTTGCTTTTAGTTTGTATTTCTTTTGATCTTTTGTATGTGAACAAGTGATGATATATATATGGTGAAAAACCTTGTGTTTATTTATTTATGAGATTTGTATTCTATTTGAGAAAATGTTTTCAAGTCTTGACCTAGGTTTTTTATCTATCAACAAGTAAAGTTTAGAAATAGCTTTGTGAGTTGATATTTGCCTATATTAAGCCTTGAGTGTTGTCATTTTGATAGTTAGGTTGAGAGATCATTTAAGGATCAAAATGGCAAATTTCACAATATGGTTTAGACATGAAACATATTGAGAGGATTGTGATTATATGTATCATTCATGAGTTCACATATTTGATCAAGAAAATATCTTAGAAGCAAATTATCAAAAATCTAATCTTGACATTCTTTTACCATCTTTTAAAACCACATACCAAGTTTAGCACTTCTTGCATGAGATTAAAGAATTACGTTACCAGAATCAAAACCAAACCCCATGATAACTTTAACTCACGACAAAATAGACTATAGAACGGCGGTGATATCGCAATAATCCCTGTGGAAACGATAAACGAAAAGTACCACAATACTCTTTCAACACTTGCCTTAGGTGTTGGGAGTGTTCTTGTCACCATGTGTGGTTGTGTTTAAGTTGGAGAGAGCATTGTTTTGTTGCTCATAAGTTGGTTGCTTGAGGTTGAAGCCATAAGTGGTTGAAAAAAAATGTGAAAAAGAAAAAGAAAAAAGAGAAAAAACTTTGAAAAAGAAAAAAGCAAATAAATATGCTTAATAAGTTATTTGTGTTGGTGTGACAATTGTGCTCAAAAGATTGAAGAAGTGTGATTGATTTGGTGCTTGAGACTTTGTGAATTGATCACTCCCAATGAATTAGGCATTGTTTTGTTTCAATTACCTTTAGATATTGACTCTTCCTTGTTACCCAATCCACATTACAATCCTTTAAGTCCTTGTGATTTTTGCTTTTGTGCTTTTAAACATTGTTTGCTTTGATGAATGCATAATTTAATTGTTGTTAGCTTGAAGTTGGGTGAGAGTTAAACCTTCATGTTTGTATTTTTCATCTACCGATGAAGTGTGTGCTAGGTGTGATTCATTTGTGAATATTGTATTGTTTTAGAATTATTGATATGTGTATTGTATTTAGGATTCGTTTCGTTTTCATGTTGTCATTGTAGGATTGAGGTAAGTGTTTACTTTGCTTGTGCGTTTTTGTTTGAACTATACATTTGTTTTCCGTTTTTCAAAACTTGTCGATTCGTGATTCTTTGGTTGATCGGTTTTATTTCTTTGAGTTGTTTGTTTCTTGTTTGAGGACAAACAAGTATAGAGTTGGGGAGAGTGTTGAGTGCCAGAAAGTCGTTATTTTGTGTGTGTAAATAGTGGCACTTATCGATACTTTTTGTTAATACCGTTGAATAATTCCCCGTTTTGTGCATAAATACGTATACTTTATGAATAGATATATTTTCATACACTTTTATACTTTTTGATAGTTTTCTACTCTTTTTGTAGGTATTCTTGCGTATTTGGGCCATGAGCAATAAAGTGTCGAAGACACGGCTTCAAACGCGCGATTTTGAGTGGCGGAATCAACTCATTCGGCGGTTAAGGCTCAAAATAAGGATGATAAAAATCATCAATTTGGTCTCCATTCATTCATTATTATATAGAGCATTGAATAAGCTTTCTAACGCTTCGAACCGGGCGCAAATCGGAGTTACGGTTCTCAAGTTATGGCCGAAACAGTGCAGAATTTTTCTGCTACTGGTGTCACTCGCCGGGCGATGTATTAGGCTCGCCGGGCGAGCCCGACTGGCCCAAAAATGTGATTTGCTATTGCCTGGAGTCGCCGGGCGAACCATTTTAGTCGCCGGGCGAATCAGTGTCGGCAGAAAACGCAATAAAGCTGTTGGAAATCATTTTTTCAAGGATGGTTGGATATTTTAGAGCTCCAATCCATCCAATAGCATTTTTTGAGTGGAATGATGCTAGAAAACACATTGGAGCTGTCAAATGGATGATCCGGGGTTGAATCCTTCATCAATTGGAACCGACAAACCGGGAGATTTTTGGGTTTTTCTCCATTTCTTCTCTTTGTAGTTTCTTTTGTGAGTTTTGTTATGTATATACTTTGATCTCATGTATATTTGTTGACTATTATGTTATATAAAGCTTGCTTTCATATTTTTCTGGATTATTGTTTTAGCTTGTTGCTTTGTTGATATGTGTTTGAGTTGCTATAAAGATGTATGGCTCTAATGCTTATCTAGGATGATTTTCTATTAACTTAATTGCAGAGATGGATTAGGTTGATAATCACTAAGTGTCAGTGCTTAATATGTCTTAGTGGTCGTGTTTGTCTGAGAGATCGACATTTACAGGAAGCTCGGATTTCTCATGTGTTGTTTAGGTGTCTGAGAGATCGTCACTTAGATAATGTTGTGGGTTGTGTTGTTGACATGTGGTAATATTGATAGGTTACAAGTTGAGTATATTCGGTCAATAAGTTTAAGTTTGTGAAGAGTAGATTATATGCAATACTTGATAGTTTCTTCTATTTGAAGAATGAATTTATTTTATTGTTCATATGTTTAATTCCCATATTTACTTTTTACCAATTCAATCCAAACTCATAACTGTGGAAACTGTTGAACGGTAGTTCAATGCACTGATCCCTGTGGAGACGATAAAATTTCCCGGATCAATATTTCCAAATCTTTTGTTGCTTGCCGCTTTATCGCTTCAACAGTTGCTTTAGAAAGCGCTTTACATAAGCGCTGGTAAAGGTCCACATTAGCCAGCGCTTCTCACAAGCGCTGTCTAAAGTCAAATAATTTAAAAAAGTATCTTAAAAGCTCTGGTAAAGGCCCATATTAGCCAGCGCTTCTCAAAACTGCTGCCTTAGATTATCATTAGAAAGCGCTTTCTAAAAAAGCGCTGCCTTAGGTGGATTAAAATTGAAATTAAAAAATAGTTTCTAATCATTGTTTCTATTCTCCTGCTATCGTTCCTCTTCTCTCACGAAAAACCCTAGATTTCTTCTCACTGAATCCTTGAAAAACCCTTCAGACTCTCACGAAATCGCTTCTGAATCCACGAAATCGCTCCTTTCTTCTCTCACTAAATCGCTTCTACATCCACGAAATCGCTTATTTCTTCTCACACAAAAATCCGTTCAGCAAATTTGAAGAACACGGGGATTCGAAGAATCGATATTCT
This sequence comes from Vicia villosa, assembly GCF_029867415.1. Lineage (NCBI taxonomy): Eukaryota > Viridiplantae > Streptophyta > Magnoliopsida > Fabales > Fabaceae > Vicia > Vicia villosa. The sequence continues at coordinate 93,273 of NW_026705702.1, forward strand.
TCTTCTACAAAACAAAATTCGTTTCTTTTGGGTTTATATCTTCTTCTTCGGCATTAGAGGCATTATATCTTCTTCTTCGGCATAAGAGGTATATTTCTTCTGTGAATTTAATAGCTGTTAGGTTGGAAAACTGTTGGAAAATGAAGAAATTTGTTGTTCATTGATTTTCAATTAATTGATTTCTATTTCAGTTTGTACCGGTTTGTTTTATTGATGTTGATGGAGGGTTGTTTCACTGATGCAAAATTATAGACAACTTGATTGACTTCCCTACAGGTACTCCCCACTTTTGTTTAAACAACTGATTATTTTATAAGATTTTAGAAATAAGCTTAGTGTGTTGATTAATCTTAGGAGTGGGAAGTGTGTTTTTATTTTCAGATTTGAGTTGCAAAGAGAAAGTTGAAAAGGAATTGGCAAACGAAAAGCTACTGAGTATTAATTTCTTCAAGTTCGATTATAGTTTCAGGTTAGATTGTAATTTCTTCTTATTTGTATTTCTTATGCATTTAAGTACTGCAGTTGAAGTGCAAACATTGTACTTTGATTACAAGAACTACAAATCATAATTTTAAATTTCAATCAATTATAAATATAAGCTTTAATCACAGTACCGTGACAATCATTTATTAGTAATGACAACATAAACTTTAATCACAATACCGCGGCAATAATTTATTGGTAATGGCATATTACATGACAACATAAACTTTTATATATATATATATATATATATATATATATATATATATATATATATATATATATATATATATATATATGACTTAAATTAACCTCTAATAGATGGCTTAAATTTAGAGAATTTGTATTAAATAGAGGATTTAAGATAAAATGGGAACATATTAAAGGAAAGGATAATAAAATACCAGATTTATTATCTAGAAAATTGTTACATAATTAACAATTGTACCTGAATTTTTCAGAAAAATACAAGAAATTCAGACATTACAAATGGCAGGCAAAGTCATTGACTTTGATGTAACCAAATTAAAGACATTTCCTGAAAAGGAACAATTCAAAACATCTTTGAGAAATCAGCTCAAAGAAGAAGAAACATGTCTTTTAGACAACATTTGGAACTTATCCACTACCTCTCAAGGTAACAGCAAGAAAGTAGCAGTAATAAATGCATTAGCATCTTATTTTTCTACTGGAAGACATTTTAGCAAAAAAACCATTTGTTTGCTATACATTATTCACTGGTCCAAAAGCTGGAGTTTATTTAGATAGGGAAGAAATGACCCAATTAATTGAAGAAATTAAATTATTTCCAAGGTATGGTCAACACTTGTATAAAGGATTCAATGATATACAAGAGGCCATAGACACGGTAATTAAGAATTGTAGAAATGATATTATTATATCACCACGAGTTCTTAAATACCAAAATTATATAAAACACTTGGAAACCTTTGGTGACCAAGAATTTTTACATGAAATTCAAAACATTGTTCCTAAAGGCAAAGGAAAAGAAGTTTCCTTAAGACCACAAATTCCACAGAAAGAACAAAAAACTTTCTGTGAGACATGAAATTCTACAAAAAAACCCAAAAATCACCATAAGTTTGGTAAATTTGGGAAAACCATCAATTCAGACACCTCCCAAGACTTCTGTAGAAGAAATGGAAATAAAAACATTTATTTTGTTACAAGAAGCCTTGGGCCAAATTTGTAACAACCAAATTATCCACAACGGAATCTCCAATGAATGGGATTTTGTTCACAATAATTATAAACAAATGCTATTGTCAACTAGATTTTGCCATTAGGAAGGCAGTGATCTCTTTGCCAACTTTTAAACCCTTCAAATTTAGAGATTACCCTATAACATTAACCAATTTGCTTAAACATGACTACACACCATACTTACCAGCATTTCTAGCAGATACATTAGAAACCATAATTCCAGAATTTCCACAAAATGCAAAACTGGAAATAACATCATTATATCCATATTTTCATAATAAGTGTCCAAGTCATCATTTAATTTGGCTATATTTCAAGAATATGGACATTGAATTTGAAGAATTCCAAGTACAAAACTCAGGTCCAAAGACCTTACACTTGGAAGATCTCTCACAACAAATAGAAATTGCTAGAGCCAAAATAATTTCCAAAGACTTTGGCTGGTCCAAATACAAAATGAACGAAAAAAATCTTCTAAGAGAAGATAAAACGGGGAAAATTTATTGTAACTCAGATATTACAAAAAAATTCTTTTTCCCTTTTGAAGTCAAACATTCAAGGCCGAAATTGGTAGAGGCATACAAGAGAAGAAGCACATCCTGGGGAAAAAGATCAGGATCCTCAGAATCCTCACAAGATAATCCTTTAATTGTGTAAATTGCAAAAAAGATACATCACTGGTGACGTAAAATTGAAGAAATTATTGCCGACAAGAAAAAGGTTGAAAAAGACAATTATTAAGGGAACATTTACTTGACCCTTCCAATATATGAAAGGGTAATCGTGACTCACAAGACTTTGAAGGGGGTCTATCCCTTTCAACTTTTATCATGTACATTATTATTAGGTAAAGTTGTTTTATTTGTATTAGAGTAAATAATGCTTTAGATAAGGTTAGAAAATAGTACCTTATCTTTTCGTAGGTGAAGGTTAACATGGTGAAGTAAATATTTTGGTTCATCATGGTGAACTATTAAAATACCTACTATAATAGGTTAACAAGTTTTCTAACAATTATATAATTATCCAATTGATTATTTAATTACATTTGTATTTTTATAATTTACATAAAAAAATTATAAAATTATCCACTAGCTCAAATAAATATTTAAATATAAATTATAAAATTAATTTTTTAAGATAAATAATAAATTATTAAAATATAAAAGTAAAAATGTTAGAAATCACTATCATTTTTCACATGAAAAAAAAATCATCTCTGTGAAACCATCTTAACCCATCTACTGTACAATAAAACTGCGTCGAAGTTGAGGATCAACGAACAATCACTCTTCAATAAATTTTTTGGTTCATTTGCAATAAATTATTACAATGAAATAAACTTGTTGATTTATAAGATAATAACAATGAATGTGACTATATAAATTATAAAAACAACAATAAAGGTGGTCATATGAATTATGACAATAATGTGAAGTTGTGGAACATTTTTTTATCTGGTTTGCTAAAACAAACTTATATTTTAACACTATATATTTTACTCCTATTTCTAAAATACAATTCGCTTTAAATAATAATGTGTAAATAATTATTAAAAAATATTAAATTAATAAAAATAAGTTTTAATAAATCATGAATAAAATATTTTAATGTTTAATTATTTTTTTTTTTTTTAGAAAATCACTAATCAAATGTGTAACGTTAAATCATGATCAATTCTTGTATAAAAATAATTATGATCGATTCTTGTATCCAACAAAAATCATGATCAATTAATATAAATAATATTTAAAATTACTAATAAAATATTCAATACATAAATTATGGTTAATTAATATAAAAAGTTTAAGAAAATCATTATTTTTAATTTTTATTATGTTTTATACTTTGATTTGATGTTTATACATTTAATAAAAAGATATTTTTTAATTTTTACTAATATTAAATTTATAATAAATATTGGGGTCAAGTTAAAAATATCTATTAAGGTATAAGTGTAAATATTTGATTTTGTATAGATTACCTTATTAGTAGGTCACCCACAATCAATCATAACCATTAAAATTGTTTATCATTAAATCAATGGTTATTTTAGTAGTTCACCATGATGGAGATATAATTTAGGTTCACCATGCTATCCTTCACCTAAAGCTGATTGCGTTATAAAAAATGGTGAACACTCCTACCCTTGAATTTAGCATATGTCACATTGCCACTATAAATTAAGTTGGTAATTGAAAATATAGCAGAGTGATACATGAATTTATTATACAATAGGTTATGCTAGAATAAAGCCCCTCTAATTATCAGATTCATTTTTTTAGTAATCAAGATATATTAAAAGGGAGAACTAAGGGTTCTCCAACCCGATTATAAAAGGAACGGCTATAACCGACAAAAGAAAATTACAAACCAATTACAATTACGAAAGGAAGAACAACGACTCCTTACAAAACTCGTAAAAGGAAAAATTGGATCGAGTAATATTCCCACAAAACGTCCACCTCCATGCCAAAAGCTTAATGTTCCAAATGATGTCGTTAACATTCCATGACTCATTCCGAAAACACACACCATTTCTAACCAACCATATGGCCCAAGAAGTAGCAAGCCAAATAATCCCCAATTTTCTATCTTTCACCATATTCACACTAAAGAATAAGTGCCAATCCATAAAATTCGACAAACACTCTTCACTAACACTTTCCCCTTTACCCACCCAACATGCTATAACACCCCAAATTTTCTTAACCACCCCGCAACTAAAAAAGAGAAGATTCCTACTTTCCAAACAATTACCACAAAAAGTACATAATAAATTCTCATGAGAAAAATGCATACCTCGAATCTCCAAAAGGTCCTTTGTTGGTAATCTATTTAGAAACAACCTCCAACCAAAAGCCTTTATCTTAAAAGGGACCTCCAATTTCCACAACAAACCAAACGCACCTTCATGAATATTAGAGGGGCCAAACGGATATCTAATAGAATCGTAGAAGGAATAACACGAAGCTACCGAAAAAGAATTTTCGGAATTTCCGGTCCACAACACTATATCTTTTTAGGAATTCCACCCCCTAAAATCCCCCAACCTCCTCCTCAAAGTGCACAACTCTTCCGCAATAACGGGATTAGACAAAAAAACCTCGGAAACTCCAAAATCACCCCAAGTCCAAACACCATCCGACCATCCTCCCATAGCCACAACCGAGACTTTCTTCAAGCAAGAAAATTCGTACAAGACCGGAAACGCTACTAGCAAAGGAGTGCCACCCAACCATTTTGATTCCCAAAACGGCGTAATAAATCCATTATTGATGGAGAAAGAACAACACTCGGCAATAGGATCCAAAGAAAAAGAAGGACTAACCTTAATCAAGTCTTTCCACCAAAAGGAGCATGAGGAAAGAATATTAGAACCCTTGCCACCACAAAAAGCAATAAGGGATATATCTCCATACCGAGCTTTCAAAACGTCTAACCACATACCGTCATGCCCTTGAAGAATCCGCCACCTCCACTTATTTAGAAGAGCCAAATTGAACAAATCAATATTTTTAACTCCTAACCCCCTCTTCTCAAAAGGTAGAGTCACTTCCTCCCACTTCACCCAATGAATCCTCCTCTTTTCCTCCACTCCTCCCCACAAAAACTTACTTTGCAAAGATTTAAACCTTTTCACCACTTTTTTAGGCATTCTATAAAAAGACATAGTAAAATTGGTCAAAGAGCTAAGCACGGACTTTAAAAGAGTGATTCTACCTCCCAAATTCAAGGAACGGTTCATCCACCCTTTTAAACGATTCTTCATCTTTAACAAAAGAGGATTCCAAGTTGCTTCCTTCCTCGGGTTGAAACCTATAGGAATACCAAGAAAATAAAAGTTAGGATCCTCCACCTTACAAGAGAGAAGGAAAGAAGCCGCCTCCAAAAAACTCCTATTAGTATTTATGCCAATCAACTTGCTTTTGTGATAGTTTATCCCAAGCCCGGAAACTAATTCAAAAGGCCGAAGCACCGCCTTTATCGCCCACACATGCTTCCAATTACCATCCCCGACTATAAGAGTGTCATCCGCAAATTGGAGCACATCCACACTACAAGAGCCATTAATCGTAAACCTTTGAAATTCCCCCACTTCGATAGATTTTCTAATTAAACCCGAAAGGCCTTCCGCAACTATCACAAAAAGGAAAGGAGAGAGAGGGTCTCCTTGCCTTAAACCTCTAGATACACAAAACTCCTTCGTAGGACTCCCATTTACAAGCACCGACATATTACTATTAAATATCAAAGCCTCCATCCATTTCATCCATTTTTCCCCAAAACCCAACCTTTTAAGCATATAACGAAGGAAGCTCCAACTAACCTTTTCGTAAGCCTTTTCGAAATCCACTTTAAAGAGAATACACTTACTTTCTTCTTTTTTAGCATAATCCACCACTTCGTTTGCAACTAACACACCATCTAGCAATTGTCTATCGGGAATAAAGGCACTTTGACAATTGGAAATGATCGAATTAAGAACTCCTTTAAGCCTCCCCGCCAAGAGCTTCGCCACCACCTTATATAAACAACCCATCAAGCAAATAGGTCTATAATCATCCAAAGAAATGGGATTAGGAGATTTCGGCACTAAAGTCAAAAAAGAGGAAGTAATGGCCTTGGATAAAGAATTCCCACCAAAAAAGTAATTGAAAAAGCGAATGAAATCAACTTTAATGAAATGCCAACACTTCTTAAAAAAGAAGAAAGAATAACCGTCCGGGCCCAGACTTTTATTCCCACCACACTCCCACACCGCCTCCTTTATTTCCTCTTTAAGAAAGGGTCTCTCAAGACCAACCGCCTCCTTCCTACTAATAAACTTAAATTGAATACCTTCCAACAAAGGCCTCACCTCCTCTGTTTCCACAAATTTCTTCTCAAAGTGATTATACACCTCTTCTTTAACTCCATCCACCGAATCTATCAATTCTCCCGAAGAAAATATAGGACCAATATGATTTCGATTCCTCCTTTGTTTCATAACCTTATGAAAAAAACTACTATTAGCATATCCCTCTTTAAGCCAAGAACATCTAGACTTTTGAAGAATCATATTCTCCTTAATTCTCAAATTCCTCCAAAATTTACTACAAGCTTCCTTTCTAAAAATGAGATTTTCATCAAAAGAAGAAGAAGTGAAACCGGAAACTAACCTCTCATCGGCCATGTTCATATCACGGACTCCTTCTTCCATATCAAGATCAATCTTCCCAAAAACTTCCTTATTCCACCTTCTAAGTTTGTCTTTTAAAAGCCTCAGTTTTTCTTTTAGAACAAAATCCCCTCTTCCTTCCACCTTCAAACTATTCCATTCCTTCTCCACTAAAGGAACAAACGAGGCAAGAGAAAACCATTCGTTATTAAATCTAAAAGGCTTTGGTCCCCAATTAGAATTATCCTTCATTAACCAAATCGGACAATGATCCGAGATGTCTCGATCTCCAATAAGTTGGCCGGTAATTTTCCACCTATCAATCACATTACCCGACAAGAGAAAACGGTCGATTCTACTCATAGAATTACCATCACCACTAAACCAAGAAAACTTTTTTCCTTTGCAAGGAATATCCACCAACTCACTCTTTATGATGAACTCCAAAAAAAGGTCAAACTCTCTATGATTCACAACAACCCCCCTTCCCTTTCTTTCGCTACCATTCTTAATAGCGTTAAAGTCTCCTCCCATAATCCATTCCCCATCTTTAAAGGAATCCTTACAAGCAAGCAAGTCATTCCACAATATTTTTTTTCTACGTAAGTCGCAAGGAGAATAAATATTCACCACATAGTACAAGTGATTTTTCCACCGAACATGAATCCCCAAGAAACCTTCACCTTTAAAACTACTCAACACCTCTACCGCATCCTTCCTCCAAATAGTAAGCAACCCCCCTCCTCCCGATCTCCCCATTGAATTAGAAAAAGAAAAGTCTACCTCCGAGGAACTCTAAAAGCTCTTCGCCCACGCTTCATTCATATTTGAAATTTTAGTTTCTTGCAAAAGAAAAATGTCCGCTTGACCTTTATTGATTAAAGAATTAACTCTTCTTCTTTTGAGTGCATTCACTCCCCCTCTAATATTTAAGGTGCCAATAATCATTGGGCCTCTTTGATTGACTCCTTCCTAACTCCTCCTTCTTGCCTTCCCGCTTGTTCCAACCTTTCCAATCTATTAATTAAATTTCTTCAACCCTCCATATCAACCACCCCCAAAGCCTCAATAGCCTCCCACAATTTTCCACCAAAATTCTTGTCCACAAGATTCCATTGTCTCTTGTTACTCCGATGAATATCTGAATCCTCCGATTGTTCTCCATAGCGAGACGTTGAAATTCCGCTATACTACCTATCCTGCCCCTCTGCTACATTCATAACATTTATGTTACTCAGAAGGCCTTTTTTCCTTCCAGCCCCACTACTGTTTTTACCCACTAAATACAAAGATTTTCTTTTCACTTTTGTTGATGGAGATTTTGGTAAACCATTCTCAACTGAACACTTGACCATCGACTGTTGTGAACAATTGTCTTTTCAAATTATTAAATTATTAAGAGCATTTCTCTAATATGGGAGAACTCATTTAAACTGTTTGAGATATTGTTTGTGGGTCAAAATAGACACATTACATTTAAGTAATTTTTATAAATTTTACTCTATGATAAATAATCTATATTTGATCCTAATATAAATTGTATTTGATCTTTCTAATTAATAATTTATATTTTTGTAATGATAAAGTTGCTTAAACAAATAATATGATAAACAACATACTTTTAAGTTTCTTAAACAAATAATTGACAAAAAAAATTTTAAGCAACGAGAGCTCAACGTAGACATGCTCTAATGGTAGAAAAGATATGTTTCGAAACTAATACCTCTACGTAGATCCTAAGCAACTTACACTAATAGAGAATACCCTAATGGTTTTTATCTTATGAAAATTTAGATGTTTGTTCATTCTAGTTTAACTGTGACAAGTGTTTCTGCAAACACTTTGACATTCAAATTAGAAACGCTAAAAAATAAGAGATACTTAGACTTAGAATAACGTGTCTATAAAGGCATTTATAACGGCAAAGTTAGACTATAAAGTTTGGGTGATTGCCAAATCATATTAAATTATAATTCTATAATGTCTTCATCAATTTTTTTCTCCAAAACTACCATTCTTATATATTAAATATTCATACCATAATATGTATAAAATATCTAAACTATAAACACAAAGTTGAACATAAAATGGAAAAATGCTTGCATGAACACGGTAGCAACCTGCCCTAAAAATTTTAGATTTTAGAGTCGCCACCTATTCTGCCAGGGCGAATAGGAAATCCTACGAAGTTTAAAGATCGGGGTAAGTTATTATAATCAGGTCAAGGGAAGGTGTTAGGCACCCTTAACCCTTTCCTAAGGTTTTATTTAAGGCAAAAGTTTATGGCTTAAGAGTATTAAGGTAAGGTTTGTGGCTATGTAAAGAAAGATGACAGAAAGTTAATAGGGTAAACCTTAAACCTATTGAAGTTTTGGGGAAGGGGACTCGCCTTGGTTATCCAAGTGCCTACGTACCTCCTTAGGGAGGATCAGAGTCTACGTAGTTCGGGTATGTTGGTGTTTTTTAGAGGTTGTATGCATTTGAAATTTGTATGTTAGAGGTGTGTTTTAAATCAATTGCAGTACGCAGTTTCGCAATCGATCGCATTTTTTGTAATCCGTAGTTCGTAAAAAATTAATGATTTGTTATGTGGCATACAACCCTGTTTAGTGTTTTTTTTTCTTAAAGTTTTGTTAATCGCGCTGGTCAATTGATTTGATCAACATAATTAACAAATTAATCCATGAAATAAAAAGTTAATCTTATTACTAACTATTATAACCGATCAATTCGATTAAAACAATTAATAAGTTGCACCTTGATTTGTATAGAAAATTTTACTTAGCTTGACAAAAATAATTTTGTCACTAATTATCGTAATCGATTGATTTGATTAAAACAATTAGCGAAGTAAACCTTGATGTAAACATTTTAATAAGAATAGTCCTGATATATTTTTGTTAGATTAAAAATATGATTTTTTATCAACGCGATTATTAGGCGTAATCGAATCGATTAATTTTTTTGCATAAAACCCATTAAACAAATTAATTAAAACTTAATTAGATAAATAAAATAATCATTATTATTCCTCAAAAAAATGTGATCGTTACTCAACTTGATTATTGATTATAATCGGATCGATTAACAATTGCATAAGAACCAATTAGAATAATTAAGGGTTAATAAATAAATTAATTTTATTTTCTGGCGCAAGGGGTGTATTTTGTGAAAGATTAGTAAAGCTGGGGGTGTAAATAGCGATGAGGCCCAACCCAAATGGAATCAGGATCCAATAGGCTCTGTGTGGGCGTGTTTACGGAGTTGTGGTGTGCTTGCAAGATCCTGATCATTAATCTAGATCTAATGGCTCGCATCATCTGCAATCTGGAGCGTTGTTAAGTGTCAAAATGTAGTTATTTTGTGTTTGTAAATAGTGGCACTTATCGATACTTTTTGTTAATACCGTTCGAATAATACCCCGTTTTGTGTATAAATACGTATACTTTGTGAATAGATGTATCTTCATACACTTTTATACTTTTTGATAGTTTTCTATTCATTTTGTAGGTATTGAGGCGTATTTGGAGCATGAGCAATAACGTGGCGAAGATACGGCTTCAAACGCGCGATTTTGAGCGGCGGAATCAATTCATTCGGCGAATAAAGCTCAAAACCAAATAATAATAAATCACCAATTTGGTTGATATGTTGTCATTGTTAGATAGAGCATGAAATAAGCTTTCCAACGCTTCAAACCGGACGCAAATCAGAGTTACGGTTCTCAAGATATGGCCAAAATAAGATTTCATTTTTTTGTTGAGCGGGCTAAGCGGGCTTGACCGCGATAAGCGCGGTCTGGGAGCATTTTTGACAAGTTTGGCAGAAAGTTTGGCGCTTAGCGCGGGTTTTTGGCGCTAAGCGCGGTCTGGCGGTTTAAGACAAATAAAAAATAGCCCGCTTAGCGCGGTGGGCGCGCTTAGCGCGGTCTGCGACTTCAGTTTTTGTATATATGTTGTAAAATCATATTTTTTAGGTTTTTTATCACCTCTTCTTGACAAGTTGAGCTCTGATCCTTTTTTGGTAGTTTAGAGCTTGAGGAAACACCATTGGATGCTACACCATGTGAATTGATCATGGATCTGTCTCGATTCCATTGTACCGATGAGATCTTTCCGGTTCATCTTCTCTCTTCCCTTTGTTTCATTCCAATGGTGGGTGTTGTATGTATATTTCTACTCTTATTGTATGTATATTTGTGGATCTTGGGATCGTTTATATATTTGCTTTACAAATCATCATTGTTGTTGTTCTTGATCTTTTTGCTTAAATGCTCTGGATTTGTGGTGTTGCAGACATGGGCATCATAGATCTTGATTAGGAATGATAACTGTTAGTTTCTAGATTGCAGACATGGATTTAGGTCTAACAATCGTAGTGGGTATCGAGTTTAATGCCTCTGTGTTGTTTGTGTCGGTGGAGAAATTGCTGATGTGAATAGTGTGGTTGAGCTTTCGTCGGTGTTACAGACATGGACACCGATGTGGCGTCTCGATTGATGCCCAGTGATGTTGATGCGTATTGTGAGTGTCGAGCGATAGATCTTCAGATTTAAGTATTAGACGGGTAGAACGAAATACAATTCCATAACTCTTTCTCTTAGACTATTGAGAATGTTTATCTGCTTTTATTTACTTTTCCCGCATTTACCTTTCCGCAAACCCAATAATGAAACTTAGAACGCGAGATAGTCGAACGGCAGTTTTTCTCAACCAATCTCTCTGGACACGATAATTCCCGGATAAATATTTCCAAATCTTTTGTTGCTTGCCCTCTACCGCTACAACAAGCGTAGATCTAGAAAGCTAGAGATCAATGACTTGCATTCATTGTTTTGGAACGAGGGAGCATGATAAGAGGGTGAGGGGGCGCCGTTTGATGAACCAATCACGTGGCCTTTGAGTGGCCATTTGTCGCGATCATACTTGCCAGGGAAAACAACATGTTTTGGCTTTCAGATTTTTTCATTTCATTTTTCTTTTCCTCTCTTCTCTCTCGTTCTCGGTCCTCTCCCTCAATCTCATACCCTCTCTTCAATCCAACCCAGAAACCACCCTCCTACCCACCGTGAACCACCCCCCTGACCACCACGAAACCCAGTTTCCGGTTGATCTTCAACCGGAACCTTCATACATTCAACCCTTCCCAACCCAGAAAACCCGGATGAAGATGAATCTTCATCTTCAACCTACGGTCACCCCCTAAAACCCAAGAACACTAACCCTAATACGATGAACTCTAACCCTAACCCTATTGATTTATGAACCCTAACCTAAAATCCTAAGAACCCTAACGCTAATATTTTCCATATTCAAACAAAAACACAACAATCAAGCATGCAATCAAGAATTTAAGCTAAGTAGATCAGATTCTTACCTCTTTCGCTTTAGTCTTTCTCTGATTCTTTCGATTTGCTTTCTGATCTCTTCCTTCTCTCTTCTTCGCAGGTACCAGTCAAGAGGGGCTAAGCTTAGGGAGATTAGAGTTCTAATGATGAACCCTAACTCTCTATTGATTAAAGAGCTTTGAGTGAAAGGTGGTGGTTCGCGGCAAGCTTAGGGTTTCTTGGATCTCTCCCCCTCCGATTCTTCATCTTTTTCTTTTATAGACTTAGGGTTTAGATCAATTAGGAAAAATTAGATTGTAGTTTATTAGGTTTTGATTGTTATTAATTAGGATTTGATTCGTTTTAAGTCTTGATCCGATTTGATTTGTAATGATTCAGATTTGTTTTAAGAATTAAGGATTCAGATTTGTTCTTGATTTTGTAATGTTTGTATGATTAATGCGAAATATTATTTCCATCTTAATTCAAATTCGTGTTTATTGTTCTTGCTTGGGCTTGGATCTGTACAAGAAGCGTCTCTAGGGCATTAGGGTTTGGAGCGACGACTGCATGGGGTAGGAGACGATGAGCAGTCCTTACCCTAGTTGACTTAGTCAAACATCACCAAAAATAATTAATAAAATCAATAGAATTAATAATAATTAATTAATAATTTTATAAAAGTAATAAATGTCCTACTTTCCAGACCTAACTATTAGCTAAAGTTTTATTTTTTTTAAAACAACAATTAAAACATAAAATTAATGAGTTTTATTATATATATATATATATATATATTTTCCAAAATTAACATTAATTAATTTTTACCAATCATTATTATTATTATTAAAATTAATCATAACTATTAATATTATATATCATAAACTAATCATATCTATTAATATATATAAAAGATATATTTATCATTTTTTTAATAAGATATATATTTTATGAATGGGTCTAGATTCTAATTGGCCCAAAGGACAAAAAAAATGGGCTTTGCACCCCTCTAGTCTTGAATACACCTTTAGGAAAAGAGATTCTTTCAAGATGGGCTTAACAATCACAATGTTAAGCCCAATAACACCCTTAATATTTATACACCTCCTATGAATTAAATGCAAACAAGTGTAATAATAATAAAGAAATATAGGGTACATTTTGGGGTATGACAAACACAAACATAACAAGTTACTTTACAAACAACCAATCACAAATTTTTATTAATTAAAAAACAAAAATTATTTTTTCTCTCTCCTACTCAATCACAACCACCCCATGAATCCAATTAAAAAAGAAGTTTAATTTTAAATAAATTTAAAAGTTTCTCTTTTTTTACTGGTTGTTCCTAACACTAATGATTTATGTGCGTATCCATGCAAGTTTTTCTCCATAAAATGATTAAAGAGTATTACTTGAAAATACCTTAAAATAATACTATACGGTTTTTATTAAGTAGCATTAAATTATCAATATTAGTCTCAGAATCAATACTTGCAACAATTCTATTTCAATATTAACCGTCATGGTATGTCCTACAAAATCAACTTCCATTTGATTCTCGACTTTGTATTGATAATTTTCATTGCTGAAAAAGATCTTTCAATAATGGTTATAGATACTGAGAGAGTCGTGACAAGGTGGACCAATCTATTAATTAAATAGTAAATTTTCTTCTTTTCAGTTGCAACCAAAGATGAACATAAGTCTTGAATAGTTGATAAATTATTCAAACTCGATATTTGACGAGCGACAATAATAAATGTCAAAGTTGAAATTGCAAATTAATCATTTCTTGGTCATTGAAGTCCATATGATATATTTTTTTACAACTAGAGTACATATAATATCAAATTTAAAAGCCTTAATTACCTTAGGAACCAAACACAACTTAGAGTTAATAAATAATTCGCTTGCTTACTAAGTCTACTATTTAACTCTTGTAATTGTTTGTCAATGGTAGTAAAAAATATTTCAACTTTAAAATAATGCCTAATGATTATGTGGCTATCTTCAAAACAAGAACACTCAAATCTTGTAGTTGAATGAACATCATAAAAATCAAGAATCTCAATTCATATTTTTTACATAAATACTTCACATAAGTAAACAATTTATTCCAATCATTTTTTCTCAATTCTTGAATTAGAGCTTTTGTTGTATAAACCAAATGCATAACATTAACTACATCCTAAGATTATTGTTGCAAAACTTTACAAAGGATATCTGTGATCCCCATAATTTCTTTCATTAGATACAATATTAATATAAAATCAAATGTCTTCAAGTAATTGTAAGCACTATTAGCATTTCCACATGAAGCAAAACTTAGTCCTTATTTTAAAAAATGTCTTGAAATAGTACAAGTTGCTTAGATTCGGTGGTACGAAAACCTTCTTTGCGGATGATTGCATTGAGCAAGTGATGTCAACAGTTTGACGTCAGTTGGTCGATGAATCTTAGAATTCTTGTTGGCTATATTTTTCAATGTTATTAGGGTTGGATAAATGCCATTGTCTATAAACCTTACGAGTTTCTTAGAGGTGGAGATTGGCAAGGGATCATCGGTACCCATTAGATGGATCCAATGGTTTATAAGCATTGTTTCCCAAGTAGGTAGATTACTCTAATTTATTGTATCGAAATGGATTGTGTTTTGGCCTAGACTAGAGTATTAGGCTCCTTGAGTCAAGGCTGACGAAACATGGTCTGATTGGTTCTAAAGCCCTCATTTGGAAAACATATCTTGATGTCATAGTCCTTCTTAATAAGCATGGCAACGAGGTGGGGCAGGGGCGGATTTAAGCATTACCAGCCCCCGCCCCAAAACCTAGTCGGAGGTAACAATTTACCCCACGCCTCCGCCCCAGTAAGAAACAGTTTCCCCCGTCCGCCTTCGCCCCCATCCGCATAAATCATATATTTTTTAAATCTTTTTTCATAGTAATAAAAATTAATAATTAGACTAAATATTTGATCATTTTAAGAATAATTTTAATACTTGGCCATTTTTATTAAATTTATATTGAAAAATAATAATAATTATAATAAATTTGATATTTTAAAATTAAGAAAGGTTAATGGACAATAAAATTATAAAAAATAAAAATAAAAAATTAATTTTTATAGGCAGAGAATGAGGTTCATGCAAATGTTTTGTTAGATTTCAATAAAAATAAGTTATCAAATTATAGAATTAGATAAATTTGAGATCACATTATTTTCCTCCATATTTTTACCTACTTTTCTTTAATTTATTATATGGGCTTTTGCCCATATATATATATATATATATATATATATATATATATATATATATATATATATATATATATATATATATATATATTAGAAATACGAATAAACGGATACTTATATTAGTATTTATATATCTATAGTATACAAATAAGGGTACAAATGTTACTACCCATGCTGAGCTCGGGTACGGAAATTTTGCTTTTTACCCACGAACTAGTAATATACCCGTGCTTCTGCACGGATAAAAATTATTTAGTAGTGTAAAATTATATTACAAATTAAGAGTTATGTTTATGTATGTTTTTAGAATCTAATTGATTGTGTCCCGTAACACCTCATAAAGTATTTCATTCACATTTTCAACATTAAAGACAAGTGCAAATGAGTAATAACTCAACACCTACTAAATAACAAATTATCTTGAGAGTAAGAATGATTCGGTTATTCAATCATATTATAATGAAAAGATTGGAATACATATTATTATTTAAAATATTTCATCATTGAAAGGGTCAATTTATGTATATATTTTTGTCTAGGTCTAATTGTGTCTAGTGTTACTTTATCAAGTGCAAATTAACATTTATACATGTTTTGTTGCTTGGATCTAACTTGTTGTATCCATAACATTAAAGACAAGTGCAAAATTATAATGAGTAAGATATAATATGATTTTGAAATAGATATTGTAAAAATCATAACAAAGCTAAATAATGATCTTATGTAGCAATGGATATATATATATATATATATATATATATATATATATATATATATAGAATTGTTATTATTTTTGTATTTATATAGAATTGTTAATTAAAATAAAAAAGGTATCGTGTTGATAGTGCCCCGTAATAAAAATTAAAATTTTGACATTTGAAAAAAAAAATTGTCTCAAATAAAGACAATTGTTAATTAAAATAAAATAGTTATTTTACTGATAATGCCCCGTGAAAAAAATAAAAATTTTGACAATTGAAAATAAAAATTTTGTGTCTCAAATAAAAAAGGAATTTTGCTGATAGTGGCCCGTTAGTAAAGTAAAAATTTTGATATTTGAAAATAATTTTTTTAATAATTATGAATATTTTTTAATAATCATAAAATAATTATATTTTCGGTTGAGTAAACTTTGACGTGTTTCTCTTATTTTATTAAAAAAAGATTCAATTTATTAATTTATTTATGTTTAAAAAAATAAAAAGAAAAAAAATTGAGGGAGAAAAAATTAAAATGAAAGTGAAAATATTGGAAAGAGAGAGAAATGCAAAAGTGAAACATGTGAAGTGAAGAGAGACAAAGAAAAATCCAATGGTCAATAATACACATGGCGGTTGGACATTTGTTTGAAAAGTTAGAATATTAGCTTGATTATGAAAAGACAAAGCAACCCTTTTGGCTTTGTAAATTTTGAATGAGTGAAGGATATTTTGGGTATAATAGTGGCATCTTTCATTAATAGCTAGACTAGATAGTAGAAGACTAGATAGTAGATAGAAGTAGATTTGAATTTAATTTAATTTAAATTTGAATTTAATTTTAAATGATTCTTTAGTATTTTATTTATTATACAGTATATAAGAATATTTTCAAAAAAAAAAAATACAGTATATAGGAAGGTTGAGCCTCTTCCCGCGGTGCCACCAGCTAAAACAATTCAGTTTTAACCACAGCAACGGCTTCTTCAGCATATCAATTTCAATTTTCAACGCGCATCTTCTATTCACTAAGCCCCGAAACAGAACGTTCAATTCTCAATTCACCATTTCAGGTTTCTTCTTCATCTTCCTTTTCTCCATTTCCTCCATGATTGCAGATTCTCTCATGCGTTCGCTTGATGATGATTTCATCGGTTCCTCCAACCACACTTTTTTCAATTGAATTTCGAAATGCGTTTGTTTGGAGATTTAATTTTCGTCGATTCGTTGCGCGTTTAGGTTTTGAATCGCATTCCACACGATGTTGCAATGGATGGGAGGATCAAGGCGGAAAGTTAACGCTGTGAGTTTATTTTTCCTTTTCGGAGAAATTTGAATTATCTTTGGTGCTTACTTAATTACTTTAACATGATTTCATCCTAATGTTATATACTGCAAAATTAGAAAAGAAGAAAAAACATAATCTGAATATTGTTTGAATGATTAACAGTGTTCTATGCCAATTATTTGCATTGAAATGATGATAAGTAAGACTTGGATTTATCCAGAAGATTATATAATTATTTTATTTTCTTAGCACAAATTGTGAACGTGATTTTCATGGTTTGCTATTAGTAGAAGAGATATTTGGTTTGTAATGTCTTTTTGAATTGCAACATGTTGTAACCGAGGACTTGACACGATGCTTGTTTTTCCTTTGCTATCCAATCATATTATCTATCGGGTGCATATCGTCACTTGAACTGAGATGGGAAATTTCAGTCAAGGATGTCTACGCAGAAGAGGTAAAATACATAGATGTTAATTGTACTTATATTAGTAGAGCCTTGTTGGTTGAGACTTGAAAGACTTATTCTTCTGAGATTTTTTGGTTGTTTGCTCATGCATTTTATACAAATACTTATTTCTACCAGGCAGAAGCAATATTTTGAGCAAAGGAGGCGTCAACAACAAAATGTTCAGATGAAGGGGTTAGATAACCATGCTGAAAGTTCAGTTATGGATGGAGAAATCCACAAAGAGCATCAGTCTCTGGACATTCGTAATTTGCTAAATTTATCAAAAAATGCCCAGGAATGCAATTATGTCGATCATAATGGTAAGTGGCTAATATTCTTTCTGCATAGCAGTTGTGTTGCTTCTTTATAGTGTTGCAAAGTGAGACTTGTTTGTTGGTTTAAACATACTATTATTTTTATGTGACATATATTGATCAGTTAACCAGTTTCCCAAATCCCAATATTGTTCTGTTTGGACCATACATGAAACATGGACGACATCAGCTAGTGGAGGGTTATTAGAAGTTGACAGCTGCGTTAAATATCACCCAAACCTATTAAGGATTGGCCTTGTTTGCTTACAAAAGAGAGATGGTTTTGTATCATGAGATTTTTGCGAAAATAAAACATGTCTGCATTGTATTATCCACTCACTTTCTTTCTCCTGATTTTCATGTTTTACTAACTAACTAAGATGGGAATGATTTCATTATATTGAAAAATGGATGCCAATATGGGTTGATAAGTCATTACATTAGGCTCAGTAAATTGAGACTCTGATCCGATAGATTTCTGTAGAGATAGCCATGTGATATGGCGGGGAAAAAGATTTATTAGGATTCCTATCCAAATTATGTTTCTAAGTGCTTTCTTGTTTCTACTGTTTTGATGACTTCGTGCTTCTTTTTTGTTTATGTTCAGTTTACTAAAATTATCAATTTCCCCAAAATTGTATAATAGTGAAAGGGAGGGACGAAGGAGACGTCTTTTCTGCGATGCCAGGAAGTGTCTCAAGAAATCAGCTAAGAATATCCGCCAAAGAGGAGACTACTGTAAATGCTTGCAGATTTGAAGAAGAAAGTATGAGCTCTAGTACATTTGCTTCTGCTGTGTAAACTGCCAAGTTTTAATGTTTCCATTTAAATGCAATTTGGAACTGAGATATGTAGCATATGGTGAATTAGTTACAGAAGCAGGAGCACGTTTATGCGGCCAGATTAAAACTTCACCAAAAAAGTAAGTGAATACTTTTATATGTTACTGTTATTGAGCCTTAAAATTTATATGACCAAAGAGAATGATTGCATTGTTTTCTTGTTTCTTCTAACTAATTGTTCTACTTAGTTAGGCATCTGTGGCAAATAAACAGATAAAAGGTGTTCTCACTTCTCAATTAATCTAGAAGCATATGTCAAATATATGTTTATTCACTTGTTGTTTGAATGGCTTTAGATGACTGCACTATGCCTTTTTCTTTCCTTATATGGGTGTGTGGTATTTGGATTGGTGAAGTTGGGATTTTTAAGACTTCATTAGTTGCTTTGGTGTCTTTGGCTCGGGAAATTTTAGAACTACCAAACTAATTTAAATATAAACCAAGTGATAGAATTTGAGGAGTGTCACTCTTTATAAACTCATCTTAGAGCTTTTCTCTAGTCAATGTGGGAATTGGATTTTTGCCCAATAGATCCTAACTTTCAATTGGTTTGTTTTGGTTCTTGCACCCCATTATTTCCTCTGCAGATCTCTCCTTTTCTTCTCTTCTTTTCTTTGGGGGTGGCAGAATGAGACAGAAATACCAGGGGATTGGTCTAAATGGATTGGCTTGGTTATTTTTAAGCTATCCTTCAACCACCATGAATTTGATCTTGCGATTCACCGTATTGATATTTTATCGCATGACAGGGTTTTATCAAGTGCTCCTGATCAACAGAGTACTGCTTTTGATGGACCACCAAGCCATCGGAAGACAGCAACTGATCCATGTAAGTAGCATACTATTGATATTCCACAAGGGTATGCTGATACTTCCACAAGTGTATGCTGCCGGTACTATGGTGTTTCTTGTCACAGTAAAGTTTAGATCATCTCAAAGATTTTTTGGTTGAGGCCATAATACTAGAAATTCTTTAACATCTAACTTTTCTTTTTATTTTTTATCACCCTATCCATCATCCTCCAAACCTTTTCCTCTCACCTATTATTTTTCGTTGTTCAAAGACCCAGAGTTATCTGTCATTGATTTGCTTTGTGATGATGAGCTTAATCCCACTGTGGAAAAGTCTCCAACCTGTGAAGATCATGTTTCTTTTTCACTTCAAGGTAAGTCATGCTTTTGACTCATTTTACTCCCTCATGTTTCATATTGCATTATTCATAGGATCACTGAGCTTATTTTATTCCCTCATGTTATATACTCATCAGCAGAATGTATGAAATATATGGATAGATAAAGCTAAACTGCTAGTGATGGTGATTAAATTTGTGATGTTCAAATTTAGCAACAAAACCAAAAGTCGTATCCGTTTCTTGTTCAGAAATTGGATATCATATTATCTTTGAAACAGTCAATTTTGGTCTTTGTCGCTCAAATTAAGTATGTTTTTCACAATTTAATATTTTCAACATATATCTTCTCTTACATGTATTATTTCTTAGATGACTGCATGATGTGCTTTAACATTCAGATAAAGTGAACTTTATTTATGTCACTGTTTATCCAATTGTTACTTACTGACATTTTTTTTTCATACAACATCAACAAAATCCTTTTAGGTTTGGGTAAAGTTGGAACAGAGACACCAGTTCATTCACCGCAACAAATGACTAGGTAACTAAATTGATAATCTTTAAGATAGATCACTTGTTAATTCCTGCTTTCTGTAAGTCTATTCTGCAAATAATAGATATTTTTAACATTCCTAGTGGGTGATTAAGGAAACTACTTGTGAAATTGCTATGAGGTATTAACTTTAGCTAGTGTTACTTTAAACAGTGCCATATACTACTTGTGAATGACTTGGACTATCATTCCTCTAGTTTCATAAAAACAGCCTCCACTTTTAAGATGTTGGTCTTGAATATAAAATTGAAATTCTCTGAGGTTGAAACAAAAGTAAACAACACAACAGAAGCGGGTTTGTAACGTTGTTGTAAAGTTCACAGGCTGCTAGCCAAGATAAACAGAATCTTTTTTAACATGTTTTGGAATTGGTGGTTGGCAGAAATCCATATAGAAACTCTCCATTTCTGAAGGATGGAAGGAAGAAAAAGTTAAAGAATCGTAGCCACGTGTTGGATGACATTGAACTTGAAGTGGTAAAGAAAATGCTTTTTGTATTATACATATGTTTTACTTTGCTTAATAATTTTATCTGCAGGTTCTGAAGCTATATGTTAGTTTTCATGCCATACCTAAACTACTATAAATATTCCATTTATGATTTTGTGCCTGAAGAATTTACATCTTTTCTTTTATTAAAATTTAAAATTCTTTCATGATTTTTACATCAGAATAATTTATCTGCTCATCCATAGTATAAAACTATAGTGTAGGTTGATCTCAAAGTTAGTCCACAATCATCAATTATAAAATGAAATGTATTCACAATATTGTAAAACACCTAGGGAGAATCTGATTTAGAAGTATTAGATTTGTATCTATAGGCAGGGCGGGTTGGACTTTCGGTATGTTTAGATAGAGGGTTTTGAATGGTACGAGAGGGAACTTATTTCTTTTAATTAAGAATTACATAGTATGATAGATATAGTAATGATCTATTTTTTTTCTTCTTTTATTTTAAGAAGTTCTTAAATTAAAGAATATATTCATTGCTTTATTTTTATCTTTTACCTTAAGAAATTCTTAAATTAAAGAATATTTGCAAAATTGAAATATTTATCTTGCTTTCATAGCCACCCCCGTAAATTGAGTTTAATGTTTTGTAAGGAAAAGTATCTGTCTCACTTAAGCTTAAGCAGGATGCTGACTTAGTAGTATTGGTAATGGTAATATCATTGAAGATATTAGGCCAAATTACACTTAACACCATGAAGCTTCTCACCTTTTCAATGAGCCCCATTTATTGTATATCACTTAACTCCCTTAATTGAAGTTGAAAAGCAAAAACATCTACTTTTAACTTTGACGTGGGTAAGGTTTAGCAAACATTTTCTCAACTTCCCACTAAAGTTATTATTTGTATTACATATGACTAAAGTTGAAAAATATTGTTTATGGACTCCGTAATGGTGGGAGTTATACACCAGGAAGTTGCCCAAAGTTAATTTTTTTCAGCTTAAACCAGAGTTGAAAAGGTTTAAGTAGCAAAATATAGTTGTGGAGGTTTTTTTTTTTTTTGAAAAGGAGTGATATCTGATTTCATGGAACAAATTGAAATTCCGTGTATGCCGACCTCTACTTAACCTTGTATCTGATTCTTTTATCCTTTGCCACTTTTAGTCCTCTGACTACGTCAAAGTCAGACCTCTTGTGCTCTCTAGTGGTTGAATTGCATCATTATATTCCACCTTTTTAATATTGAAACTATGCAATGTGGCTCATTACTTATAGGATGCAATGATGCAAGATATCGGGGTTTCACCTATCAGTTCAAGTTTCCCATCAAAAAAATTAAATCAAGGTTCAAAAGTTATTGAAGACCACGGGCATTTTTATGACCATGTTGACAAAAATCACCCTTCCATTAGTAAAGAGTTCTTCCACAAGACTGAAAATAATGAAAACAATGAAGACACGTGGAATGGTAATCTAAAGCTTCCTATTTTTTCGTTTCACTATCTTACATCTTAAGACGTAGCAGTAACCTTTATGCATTTGTTGCTTTGCTTATCTAACGTCATCTAACTTATTGGGAATACAGCAACTATATAGTTCTACAACTCCTATCCAGTACAACTGAAATGTTTATAATGCCTCTCCCCAGAAAATAAGGGAAAAAATAAAAGTAGCATTCTTATCTAACTTGTATCAGTTTAATTTCCTGGATTAATGATTCGGTTAAAACCTGCACAATTTGTCTACAATGTATAGCTTTTAAGTACACTTAATTTGTTTAAAGGCTAGGTTTAGCCTAGTTCCATGGTCACAGATTCACTCTTTCCAATTCAAGGCATACCAATTTTTATGGATATTTGAAAGATATTTAACCCCTTAGTGTTATATATATAGCATGTTCTATCTTCCTTGACGAGAAGTTTGACGAAGCGATAAGATATGATACCTCATATGAGAATACTTTTCAAATGAATCGTAAATCTCCTGAACCATTGAAAAGAGTGGCTTTCAAAAGGGAATGTTATGGTTTTGAAGACCTCCTACCGGAGAAATGGTATTTATATATTGTATTTGAGCACTCTGCATATCTTCGCTTGTTCTTACAATGATATTTTTGTCTTAAAGATGGTTGTTTGTTGTTTATGGCTCTGTAGGCCTTCAGCAACAGCAAGGAAAGATTTCAACATGGATGGTACAGCTTGCTTGCTTAAGCTATCATTTTAAATTTGTGTCATTGTTTTCAAAAGTATTCTTTAAACATCAATGGTGTTTATTGCTATGCTCCTTTTCTTTATCTTCAGAGCCATTGGCCTCATTTTCCACAGACCAATTTGATGATGATTTTAACTTCTGTGGTGCTAGTAGGACAAGGTATGAACATTATTCTTAGATGCACACTCTATTGTGGGATGAGCATTTGCTTATGTTTTTATGTGGTACTAAATGTTTTAGATCATATGGGAACAATGCGCAAAATTTATTTCCAGAAGATGTAAGAGACAGTTCGAGCTTGTTGAGGTAAAATCAGAATAATCCTGGGTTTCAAGGTGATTTCATCTGCTTCTTTGTACTGTTACTTGTGTCTGACTGTTATTTTTGAATGATATATCAGCGGAGAGTCAAGCTCAGCCACTGCTGGTATTATATTATCTTCTCTCTCTTTCAGACGCTTGTGCACACACAAACACCAATGCACATTCTTAAGAGTCATATATATGATAAACAGTTCTGTCATAAGACATTGATACCACTACCAGTCTTAGTTGGAATGTCTATTTTTTGTCAGTGAGGGGTGAGTACGTCGTGCATTCGCCGTCAAGACTAGTAACAGGAGAGAACAGAAGAAAACAAAGAAAGCTTTTTGCAAGCCCTAGTCATAAGTGCAGTAGTCACGAAGAGAAGAACAGAAGTCTTCCAAATCCATCAAAGCAAAAACCTTCTCATCACTCAAACTTTATCCTCCAGGAAGAGATTGGTGCACAAAACAGCTGGCAGTTTGAGAAAAGATATGCTTCTGTTGATAGAAGTTCTGTTACCACTTCATTCTATCAAGATTTAGAGACAAACTTTTCAGTCTTTGGCTGCAATACTCGAGCTGAAGATCCTTTCACCGTCTCTACAACCCCTGAATACAGGGCTAGTCCTTCCTTTGGTGGATTTAAAAATGCTGCAAGCATGGCCGATTCTCCTCCTTGCAGTTTCACCTTGGAAAAGTCTGCATTTGACAGTCCAACTCCATTCCCGAGTTTTCATTCCTGGCCAACCGGACCAAGTTTATCTTCAGATTTTCAGTTCAAAGAAATGCCTCAAGACAATGGTGGTTTTCATTGTGAGACTTCATCTACTGATATGTCAGGACAGGGAAGTGCGACCAAAGGAGAAAGACAAATGAAATTGAAAAAAGACAGACACGATTTTTTTGATCAAGAAGATATTTTTATGGGGGAGAATGAAATATCCTGTGAAAAGAAAATGGAAGAAGATGCTCCAACTTCCAATAATGATGCACGAAAAAGTGAATGCACGGATAACACTAATCCTAAGACAACAGAGTGTCATGAAACAGTTTATTCTCCTGTTCATGTGGAGGAGATGTCCTCGTCACTGAAGATACCTGACAAACACGAAAGTCCAGAAGATAACAGAAAGTACGAATATTCTTAAGTCCTATATTTTTTTTCTCATTCTTAGATGCTATGCTGGTGTCAACACTCTTATAATACATATTACATGAGATATATGCTTACGAAATTGAAATTTTCACCAGGAGCAGCTGTGATGCTGAAACAAAAACTCCTCTTAAATGTAAAATTACAAATGAAGGTATGCAGTTCATTGGTCTACAAATCTAATTTCTTGTATATTTTGCTCTTTGATTATTTTCAAAATGTGTCTCCTATTCTTCTTTCTTTATACAGAAAAGAAAGTTAGTCCGCCTGAAGGAAGAAACAAGGTAAACGGAAATCATTTTAATGATCAAATTTGCTTGTCGTCGGGTCAGGTGATGCTTGAAAGCTACGTCTTTCATCTGCGTGTTCAGAAGGTATTGAACGGAGCTTCTACAACATCCAGAAGGAATAACACCTTCCTTGGACCTGGTAGGAATATAATTTCTCATCAGATTTAGGGAAAAAAAAGAACATTCAACATTTTTTACTGCAATGCATTGTTAAACATTTTTCTGACTTTCTCTGGTATGTTTTGGTATAATACTCTGTACAAGTATGCATGTTGATTAAGGTAAAACTTGCATTGAAAAATAGAGTTTCATGGATACATAGTCCGGTGAGAATTCTTCATAATATTGTTATTTGCATATGTATTATTCCCTATTACGTTTATAAATAATTGCAAAATATTGATTTTTTTTATTTATTGAACATGAGTGTAAAAACATACATGCGGGCGCATTTTCTCAAAGAGATTAATTTTAGGGTGTGTTTGTTTGATAAATTAAATTTACAATTTTGGGAATATTATTCTTAGGAATGTTATTGTTGGAAAAATATCCATCCATTTGTTTGACAAGTTATTAAGGTTTTTATGAATATTTTAAAATTTTATTTTATTTATAGTTTTAAATTTTTAAAAATAAATACAAAAATGTTAAAAGTAATCTTTCAAATTATTTTTTATTCCCATAGAAATGTAGAATTTCCACCCATTAACATGGGAATAAATCTTTCAAATTCCATGAGTAAATTTTATTCCAAGAAATAAAAAATACCTAAAAATAATTTTTTAAACCTTCAAACAAACATGGGCATATGAGATTCTCAACCTCACATTCGCGAGAATCCTATTTGAATTCATCAAACAAACACCCCTTTAACGCAAGAATCTTATTTGAATCCATCAAACAAACACCCCTTTAACGCAGTGACTAAAACTTTTTATATTTTCAATTAATAATACAACATTCTTAATTTATTTGTTTTTTTTTAAATATGGACCTCTGAGAATCCGTGACACTTTAAGGGTATGTTTGGATGTAAGAAGAAATTAAGAAGAGAGAAAGACATGAGAAAGAGTGTGAAAAGAGAGAAAGAGATAAGAAGTGAAGAAGATTTGCCCTATTGTTTGGAACAAAAGGAGGAGAGAAATAAAAGAGATAGAGTTGTGTTAAATTTACAAAGACTAAAATGTCCTTATAAAAATATATAATATGTAGTTTAATATTATATTAATTTAATTTCATATATCAATTATTTTAATTTTTATTCTAATTTTAATTTATAAATTAAATTCATTATTTCAATATAAAAATATAATACTTTAATTAATTTTTTAATTTTTTTAATATACTCATTCAGTTAAATTGTTCATTGCTTAACATTGAATTATTATAGTAACTTAATTTGTTTAATTATTAGTTTTATATGAATAAATTATAATATTATTTATTAAACTTTAGAACTAATTTCATTAAAATTCTTTAGATGATACTGATATGTTTAATGGTCAAACAAGTAGTATAAAATAACTTTATGCTAAAAAATAAATTAAAATGGTCTTTGCATAAAGCTTTTGGCAGAGATATATCGGAGAAAGTCCCAAAATCATAATAGACTTGTTCATTTCTTCGCATCATAGGAGAGAAAGAAATTTAACGTAGCACCCACAAGAAATTAATCTCTCTTCTCCATTTCTCTTCTCACCAAGCAACTTTGATGGGACACTTCTCTTCATCCTCTCCCCTTTCAACTTCTCTCGTCCCTTTTTCTCTTCAAACAAACAAAGTCGTCCCTTTTTCTCTTCAAACAAATAGAGCCTAAGGGAGAATTCCTTGAAATTCTCCCAAAAAAAACATTAAGGAAGGATTCCTTGAAAATTCTCTCCAAAAAAACATGCAGAATGTTATAAAGACAACAAAAATATTGTTATCGCTCACAAAATAATCAATATTGCAATTAATAACCCAAAACTACATCAAATAAGAGCACCTAACTGAAACCCCAATACCCAAGTGTTGCGATAGGGATGCCATTTTTTAGCATTACATGTACAAACCTCATTCACCATTAGAAACCATCTTCAATTGCATTAGAAAAATTACATTCTCTCTTTGTTTTTTATTACAAGACTTCTTATAAGTTTTATGAGCATTGAAAAATAAATATATAAATTAAGTTCGATGAATGGCGGTGGAAATCCATAATATTTTCCACTTTCTCCACCGTAGTTGATATGGAAGTTCAAGATCTTTTCCTAGAAATCAGAAATGAAACCACATAAGTCCGTGTCAATCTGAAACAAACTATTCCTCTTCAACCTCCTCCTTTCGCAACGAATCCAAAACCTTAAATCTCAAAAATCCTTCGCTCATGTTTTAAAAGGAGTTTGTGACATTCCGCTTTCGCAACTCCCTAATCTGGTAATCAAGGGGGACAAACCCTTTATCACAATTCCAGAAGATGAATACGAAGCTGGTATTGTTGAATGTAAAAACAATCTCCATGGCAGAGTTCTTTGGCCAAAGGGATCTTCTCCGCTAACGGTAGTTGCACTTAAAGAAAAACTAGCTCTTCTCTGGACTGAAGTGAAGAACTGGGGAGTGTTATCTTTGGGAAAAGGCTACTACGGGTTCACTTTTGCCGGCACAGAAGATATGCGAAGAGTCCGGGCCTTTGGTGCCATCAGTTTACATCCGGGTTCCTTAAAGCTTTTCGCTTGGACAAAAGATTTCAATCCCTCTCTTCAAAGTAATACTTCGGCGCAAGTATGGGTAAGATTTTTTGGGCTATCTCAAGAATATTGGAGACTTGAATACTTTTTGATATAGCCAATTGTGTTGGTACGCCAATCTGCATTGGTGCAGCGTCATCCAAATCGAGAATTGATCGTACTTTCGGGCAGTTTGTTCGTGTTCTAATAGATATGGATCTAACTAAACCTCTGGATCATAATGTGGTGGTTAAAAGAGCATGTTTTTCTTTCTTTGCAGATATCGAATACGAAAATATTCCATAGCTTTGTGATCATTGCAGGAAGTTGGGGCATGCTATACATGAATGCAAAATTCTGCAGAAACATAGCACACCTCCTATCCCTAAGACCAAAACCACTTATGTATAGAAAGAAATCACCAAGTCTAATGAGATTGTGGCAGACACCAGCAATATTGTGGAAAGGGACATGCAACTGACGAATGGTATTTCGGTGACTCCCGCTGCTCCCATCATGGTTACTAACCCTTTAAATTTAATATCTCAACCTCCTGAAGATTTGGGATCACAACCTTCTATTTTTGTGGGACCAACTCAAGATGTAGTAAATAGTGGTAAGGATGTTCAATTGGATAATTTCCTGCATAACTCTTGGGCGGATCTAGCTGGTTTGAAGGAGGAACTTACGAATAAGGAATGGGCTTTTTCTAATGCAGTTTCCATCCTAAAAAAGAAACAAGCATCCAGAAGCAAACCGAAACACGCCATAAGATCTCAAGCAGGACCATCTCCGACGTTCTCATGAAGTGCCTCTATTGGAATGTGATAGGTATTTCTAACTCTCCCACAAAATTAACTCTAAAATGGCTTATTTTTGTAAATAAACCGGATTTTGTTTTCATTTCTGAACCGTGGATGGAGGTGACAAATTTTCCTTTTAGATGACTTCATAGATTAGGTCTTAAGCTTTTTGCTGTGAATGATAGGGATGGCTTAGATCCTAATCTCTGGTGTTGCTGCCTCATTGATCTTGATCCTCAAGTTGTTGCTATAGATAGCCAACAAATATGCTTCCTCCTTAGGGACCATGATAAGTCTTTTGGTATCTCATCCGTTTATGCTTATACTAACCTTGTGTTTCGTAGGTCCCTTTGGCAAAACCTTTCTCAGCTTCAAAATCAATTCAACCTCCCTTGGGCTTTCATTGGAGATTTCAATTGTATTATGAGAGCCCATGAACATTATGTCGCCTGGCCTCCTGCAAGACCTACCATAGAAGACTTCAACAATTGGATGAACCAAAACTCTCTTGTGCACGTTACTACTTCTAGCACTTTCTTCACCTGGAAAAATGGCAGAAAAGGAAATTTTCATAACGAAAGACGCTTAAATAAAACCATTTGCAATCAAAGTTGGCTGGATCTTTGGTCTAATACCTCCTATAGAACTTTACCTAGAAATAGATCAGATCATTATCCCATTCTTTTTTATTTCCTCATCTGTGATGCTAAAGATACATCGATTTTTAAATTCTTGCAGGCGTGGGCCTCCCACCCTAGTTGTGAAGATATGATTTTTGAGACTTGGAAAACAAGAGTGATTGGATTCCCCAGGTTCATCCTACAAATAAAGCTTCAAATTCTGAAATCTAGGCTCAAAGTTTGGAATAAATCCACTTTCGGGAATGTCCATGATAATGTAAGAATAACGGAAGATAGCCTCAGATCTATTCAAGACAAGATTGTTGAGGAGGGTCCCTCAGAATCTCTTGATATTCTGGAAAGAAACGCCCAATTACATCTAGACCTTACTCCTCAAAGGGAAGAATATTTTTGGAAGGAAAAAGCTCGCATCAAATGGAATGCCGAAGGGGATAGAAATACACGTTTTTCCCACTAAATCGGTAAGATCAAACAAACTACCAAGAGAAAATCATGTATGAGGGTGAATAGAAATATTATTACTGAAAGGGTACAGATTGCGGATAATGTGATTTCTTATTACACGAGTCTCTTTAAAACGTTTTCTGTTTTGCAAGATGAAAGTTTGATTGAAGAGGTTATTCCTCCTTTGATGACTGATGAGTATAACATGGCCCTTACCAGACTGCCTACTATAGAGGACATTTACAATGCAGTTATGAGTTTGGATAAGGAGAGTGCTTCGGGCCTGGACGGTTTTAGCTATTTCTTCTTTTAAAATACTGGAAAATTATAAACGATGATGTGTTTGGTGCAGTTTTACAGTTATTTAAGGAAGGTTGGATTATGCCTAACTATAACATTAATACCTTGGTGCTGATTCCTAAAGTTCCTAATGCAAATTCCATCGAGCAGTTCAGGCCAATTTCCCTTGCCAAATTCAAACACAAAATCATTACCAAGATAATTGCTAACAGATTACCCTTGATCTTTTATCATCTCTCCGGAACAAAGAGCTTTCATCAAAAGTAGGAGCATTAAGGACTGTATTTGCGTCACTTCCAAAGCGATCAATATTCTCCCAAAAAAATGCAAGAACGACAACCTTGCCATCAAAGTCGATATTTCCAAGGCATTCGACACGCTCAGTTGGAATTTCTTGCTTAAATTCCTCAAAGCCTTCGATTTTGATGAAAAATTCTGCAGCTAGATAAATTCCATTCTACATTCTGATGTCATTTCGGTTTCGGTCAATGGAACGCAAATTGTTTTTTTCACTTGCAAGAGTGGGGTGAGTCAAGGAGATCCATTATCTCCTCTACTGTTTTGTTTGGCAGAAGATGTGTTAAGTAGAGGAGTGATTAAACTAGTAGAGAACAATCATGTGAAACTAATTAAGGCTTCTCAGAACTCTTGTGTGCCTTCGCATGCTCTTTATGCCGACAACATAATGGTTTTTTGTAAAGGACACAAGGGTTCTATTGAGGCTCCCACTTCTCTTTTTCGAAAGTACGCTTGTGTGTCGGGTCAACATGTGAATCAGTCGAAATCAATTAGTTATGCAGGGTCGATTTCCAGCCACAGGCACAATCATATTGCTTCTTGTCTTGGATTCAGCAAGGGTCAAGTCCCCTTCACATATTTGGGCGCTCCTATTTTCCGGGGAAGGCTCAAACCTCTGCACTTTCTATCAAGTGAACTAGTATAAACATACCTTGTTCTTTCCTTCTTGTAAATCTATCTTTATTACCAAGAATCAACTTCATTTTAAAGGGAAAAGTTTTGGCGTTAAAACCCTATTCAAACCCCCTATTTCTAGTGTTTTTCACACCTTAAATACCATCTTGTTTCTTTAGAATAACCTACAAGTAAGCATTTGTCAGATTTGGGCTCAAGCTTGGTTGAAATTTGTCGTTTCCCATACACTTCACAACCCCAAATCTTCATGTAAGACATATGTGTTTTCTTACCACTCCATAACTCATATGGTTTCTTCTCAACCTTTTTGGATGGAACACATTAAGTGTGTAAGCTTTGGTCAAAAGAGCATGTCCCCAAAATGAGTTTGGAAGATTGACGTGACTCATCAAGGACCGGACCATGTCTAACAAGGTTCGATTTCTTTTATCAGATACACCATTCAATTGTGGTGTTTCTGGAGGAGTAAGTTGGGATAGAATCCCACACTCTTTTAGATGGTCATCAAACTCTAGGCTTAAATATTCAACGCCTCGATCTAATCGAAGAACTTTAATATTCTTACCTAGTTGGTTTTGTACTTCATTCTTAAATTCCTTGAAATTTTCAAAAGACTCAGATTTGTGTTTCGTTAAATACACATATCCATATCTACTGAAATCATCAATAAATGTGATGAAGTATTGAAAACCTCCTCTGGCTAGTATGTTCAGTGGTCCACATACATCAGTATGTATGAGGGCCAAAAGATCATTAGACCTTTCACCTTCTACTGTTAATGGGGATTTTCTCATCTTTCGAATTAAACAAGATCTGCATGTCTCGTATGATTCACAATCAAAAGAGTCCAGTAGTCCATCTTTATGGAGTGTGGAAATACGCTCCTCATTTTTGTGGCCTAAGCGTCAATGCCAAAGGTAACTTGCATTTAACTCATTAGTTTTTATCCTTTTAGTATTAATGTTATAAATTGGCATTTCAAGATCAAGGACATACAACCCATTGTTTATTTGTGCAATAGCATAGAATACATCATTCAAATAAATAGAGCAAAAACTATTCTTTATTATTAATGAAAAACTAAACTTTTCCAAACAAGAAACAGAAAATAATATTCTTGATAATTGCAGGTACATAATAACAGTTATCTAACTGAATCATTAAACCACTAGGTAAATTTAATACTTAAGTTCCAATGGCTAAAGCAACAACCTTTGCTCCATTGCCAACTCGTAGATTAACTTCACCTTTGACCAACTTTCTACTCCTCTTTAGCCCCGACACATTGGTACAAATGTGAGAACCGCATCCACTATCTAATACCCATGATGCATAAGTAGATAAATTTATTTCTATAACAAAAATACCTGAAGTTGAAGTCTCTACTCCATTCTTCTTATCTTCCATGTACTTTGGGCAGTTTCTCTTCCAGTGTCTGGTCTTACCACAATGGAAGCAAGTTCCCTCCTTTGTTATACCTCAATTAGGCTTCAAAGAAGCACCAGTGGGTTTGGGTTTGGTAACTTTCCTTTCCCTTTTCCACCCTGCTTGATGGGCCCTTTGTCCATCTTCTTTCCATCATTGACCATCACAATGAACTTCCCTTTTGACTTCAGATTCTGCTTAGTGGTTCTTAACATGCTTAGCAGTTCTGGAAGACTTTTGTCCATATTATTCATGTTGAAATTAAATACAAATTGACTGAAGCTATCCGGCAATAATGTAAAGATCAAACCAGTCGTCTGTTCCTTTTCGAGGGTAAACCCCAATCTTTCAAGGTTCTCCACATACCAAATCATCTTGAGTACATGTGGATTTACAGGGATTCCCTCAGCTAACTTGACTTGAAAAAAGGCTTTTGAAACTTCAAACCTCTCATGCCTCGCTTGCTCTTGATAGAGCATCTTTAGGTGTTGGATCATATCAAACGTTGCCATGTTCTCATGTTTCTTCTACAACTCTAAGTTCATGGTAGCCAGCATGAGTCAAGCAGTTTCATTGGCATCATCAACATGCTTCTTATAAGCATCTCTTTCAGCCTTAGGAAGAAAACTAGGAGGTTCCTCTTTAGGAATTGGTGTCTCCAAGACATACAACTTTTGATCATGTTTGAGGACAATCCTTAGGTTTCGGTCCCAATCCAGAAAATTTATTCCAGACAATTTTTAGTTGTCCAGGATCAATTGCAAAATGCTGTTAGAGGTATTGGTTGTCATGGTATTAGCCTCTAGAAATTACACCAATAGCTCAATACCTCTCTTGAGTTGGTGGCAATAGTTATTGTGATAACCCTTAACCTCATGGTATCTGCAGTACCTATTGGGTTTGGGCCCCATGACCTCAATCTTTGGAGTTGGAGGAGGCATGATGTCGTGACTATGGGGAACTTCACACCATATTTCTCTCGACGAATGTTGAGAGGTGTAAAGTTATTTACAGACCTCCCATTGCATTTGAAAGTTGACATGTCCCTAACGGGAAAAGTACACTGGGATCTGACATTGTTCTTGCAAATAATCAGACACATCGACGACACACTCTTTGACATCCCTGGTTTCTTTATCGCATTGCTATAGTCCTCATTGATATAAAACTTAGATCGGAACATAATTTTAGCCATGGAAATAATAAGATTATAGGAGAGAGTCTCATTAAAGTGTGCCTTTAAACCATTTTGGAATGCTCCTACGAACATTTTCTAGTTTGGATGTACCACCTTTATAGTCACCTCATCTAATAGGTCAAGATATTCTCTGAAGAACTCAGAGTTCCCCTAATGAACATTGAATAAGATAGTTGACGAAACTTTCTAGTGTTTACTTTCCAAAAATTGATGGATTAATTTTCTCGAGAAGTCTTGATATTGTCATCGAAAGGCGGGGAAGGTTCATTCACCACCTCAAAGTTGCCTCTGTGAAATTACTAGACAAAAGATTGCATTTCAAGGAGTCACATGCGCCAATTATTGTCATCTAAGTGTTGATGGCCAAAATGTTTTTGCGGGGTTTCCTTTTTGTATCAAAAGTCATCAGTGATGGCGGTTTGAAGTTTTTTTTTTGCACTAGAGTGCCTCGAGTTTCAACGGAGACAAGATGAGGATGCATGATCTCACTGTCTTTTGGCAGATTGTCTTCATGACGTTGTTGCTGAAGGGTCAAGATGTTATCTTGCAAGGTTTGGTTGGAACAATTTAATTTCTCCATAATGACTCGTATCTACACTATGGCCTTATTGTCGTTGCTGCCGCTACTATTGGTGGAGGTGATGCTTCGTCTCACCATGGTGTAAAGGTGATTAAGGTAACTGAGTATTAAGTAAAAGTGTGACGTAGGTCAGTTTTACCAAGGCCTCACAGTGGACACTAGTTGTACTTGTGATAAATACAATGATATGAGCCATGTCTGCATATGATATACTAAAAGGGATTTAGAGTGTTGAATGTTTGAAAATTTAATCCCTTACCAACTCTAGAGGTTAAGATATTTATTGCCACAATCCACGGGTCAAGTTGTAGGTGAAGAACCGATTCTAACCCCAACTACGTGGCTGAAGCGCGGGGATAAAGAGACTTATTCCTCCCTCTGTTAGATGTAGTGTTGTTTCCTCGCTAAAGTTATGGCAATTTCGGTTTTTCTCCTATGATGTGGAATGACACATTTTTATGTACCTTCAACTTGACCCATACAATATTGAGTCGCACCATCCACGCTCCAAGCAAAATGGTATGGGTCGGGCACGCTCACGTGCTTACTACGTAAGATCGCTTAGACTTTCCATGGGCCTATGCCATTCCGAGGCCAAATATGACATGAATCGATCTCTTCTAAAATGCAATCGAAGTTATCCCAATTCATAGTCCGTCAAGTACAAGCTCTGGGAAGGGCAAAATGATTTAAACTAGGTAAACACTAATTCATTTCCGAATAAAAATTGGAGAATCAAATTTTTTAGACGAAACTTGAAAAATGAGACCGTCAAAGGAGATCTGAAGAGTGAGTCCCTTGAAATATTTATCACTATGTTATGTTATTTGCTTTTAATTTATAACTTATTCTAAAAAAACTAATGCAATAGAAATTTCAAACACTCTTATATTTATAATATTTAGAATCAATCACTATTGCATATAAATATATTTTTAAAATTAATTAAATAATGACTATTTAATTTTAAATATAAATATAGATTAGATGAATCGATTACCAATAAATTTAAAAAAACTATAACAATAAAAAGTATAAGATATACATAGAGGAAGACATAAAGCTATTGTAAAAAAAAAAAGCATGAGAAGAATAGACATAACATTAACTATGATATAGATCTCACATCTAAAACCCTTCTCCTCCATTACCCATCATCAATAACCCCTTAAACCAAACAACCCAAAATAACATAAATACCCACATCATCATCAATAATTCCAAACCCTTTTTCTAGTTCTAAAAATGCCACCTCACCTACATACAACATGTGCAACACAAGCACAAACACATGTTTCACCTAATAATCCCAAAATGAACTCAATAACAAGACAACTAAAACCACTCCCCAAGTCACATTCACACCCAAAATAACCCGCAGGTAACATTATCATTATCACCCTCCTCAAATGTAAAAAAAAATTAAAAAAAACAGTTTCATGAAAATTAAACGATTTGTTACATTGTAGTATGCGTTGAGTTAATTAAGGTTAGCGGTGGGGTTTGTAATTGTATGTAGTACATGTTGAATGTTGAGTTTGTTTGTGTCTTCAATTGTTGTCGTGCATGCATTTTATGCATCTGTTGCTTTGCATGCACTCACACATACTCTTTCTCTCTCCTCTCTCTACACAGACTCCCTCATTTCCCATACCCACTTCACGTTTTCTCTCTCTAAAAACCCAGGTCAATTCCAATTCTCATTATTATTACTCTTTCACTCATTTCCATCACTTTCTTCATCTAACAGATTATACACTTTAATGCTGCAGAGATTTGAATTGAACAGATTCACATACTAAATTTGTGTTTTTTTTTTTTTTACTTCATGCGACCGACCCATTTCTAGGTTCAAGTCAAAGGTTGTTTTTTTGTTGTGCCCCTTTGTTTTTTTGATGTAAATTTTTTGCATGGATGTAAGGGTCAAAGCGATTTTGATTTGATCTTGACTTTGGTTTTATGGGTATTTGGCAGTTGAAATTTGGAATTTTGATTCATGGGTTCTGACATTGGTATCGTCAATGGTTCGTGTGTTCATGAATGGAAGAAAGGGTGGCCTTTACGATCTGGTGGATTTACTCAACTTTGCATTAAGTGCGGGTAAATAAATTTCATTCCTTTTGTTCCGATTTCATCTGTTTACTGATTTTGTGATGATTGGATTGTTAAGAGTGTTGTGTGGTTTTTTTTAGAGTAATGTTTTTGTTTTGTGTGATTCTGTTTTTTGATTTCACTGATTTTGCTTTTTTTGGGTTTTTGAGAATCTAATTGGATATGTGCGGTTCTATATCCTTTCCGGGATTTTCTGGTTTTTGTGTTTATGTGCACTTATTATAACCAACCACCTCACATTTTCCTCAATAACATGATAACAATATTGTTGTGTGTTGTGGAAGTAGGGGTAGAAATGGGAAATATCTGAATTATTGTTGTTTGATTTGATGATGAGGATCAATGTAGCTAATTTGGGAAATATTTGTAATGACCAAATTATAGAATGGTTTTTATTTGTTAGTAGTAAGATTTTGATTTGTGTTTCATTTTTTAAACTTTGAATCATATATTTAGTTAACTAACTTTTTGGATTTTTTCTGTCTTGTTAGATTTGTGGAGGAATGGAAGTGTGACATCATTGAATCATTGTAAGTGTATTTATCAATATGGTAATTTTAGATACCAATATGGAAAATGTATTTCCTTTTTGAAATAATGTTGATTTTGTATTAAATGCTTTGTTGTATGAGTATTTATAGCAAATCTTACCATGTGTTTTGATTTGATTAATAATCATTCATTTATTAATTCTTTATTTTTAATCGCGTGCGCTAGATCTGCCTATGAGAATTCAGTTTTCTGTAATAAATTCCACCGGAATCAAACGGGTTGGCGAGAGTGTAACTTTTGCAAAAAGGTAAGGTGATGTTTTTTTAGACATAAGTATTCTATTTAGATCTTCTCTTTCTCTTCTCGGTGTTTGAAGTATGTTTGACTTGGTTTGACAGCCTATCCACTGCGGATGCATAGTATCTAGATCTTTGTTCGAGTATCTTGATTTCGGTGGTATAGGTTGTGTTAGCTGCGTAAATACTTCCCAACTTAATATGGTAAGTTTAATCTCGATATTCTGTTGTTTGATAATGATTCTATGACACGACTTGATAGGTTTCTTTTATATTATATTTTTCTGCAGATGAGGAATACTGAAAATCCTAACTGGCCCGTTTCTACGGCCCAAAATAACGCAAGGGATATGCATTCTGCTCATTTTGATGGCAGAATGTTAATGAGCAATGTCGATGAAGGTAAACTCATGCAATTATGCAGAGTTGTTGAAGCTAGCGAATCCGTCCATATTAACCATGCTCCGAGAGACGGCGCGATTACCTGTAACGGAAAAAACAATCAAGAAGTTAAGCCTTCATTCAAGGAAGGGGATACTGGATTTTCTAATATGATTAAACCGTCTGCTCAGTCATTAACTTTTGCTACATTTGAAAGTAATAGACCAACATGGGAGATTAAAAACATGCATGAATCGAATGTGAAGCCGTCTTTGAATATGTGTTTGGGGAATCCTTCAGGGAGCAACTCTTTTCCACCTTCGGTAGGAGAGAATATAGAAGGAAGACTCGAGGGGAAAGTATCTCCTCCCTTTCATCAAGGGCCGAGAACTCGACCTATATTGCCCAAACTATTGAAGACTGGCCTTACCATGAAAGTAGAAACTGAAAAAGGGATGATTAATCAACCACGCATTGCCCGGCCTCCTGCTGATGGGAGGGGCAAGAATCAGTTACTTCCTAGATATTGGCCAAGGATTACAGATCAGGAGCTGGAGCGTTTGTCTGGAGAGTATCCTTTATAAGTCATTCATATACATAGTAATTTTTTGTGATAACATCAATCCTAGCATGGTTGTCGGGATCTAGCTCTAACTCCCAAAATCTTACGATCTTACGCTCCAGCAACCGGCCACCGATTTAAGTGCCACAAAGATCTTTAATTTGGCTTGAGCTTTGAACTCCTAGAGAAAGATCTTTAAATCGTGGGATCTTGAGATCCCAACGATCCATTATTTGTTTTTACCCGCTTTAGACCTGTTTCGACCAGGTCATTAAACAATTGGGATCGGCCCATAAACTGACCCATAATTAACCCCGACTATTGTGCACACATATTGTAGGGTTTTGGGACTTGCAATGTTTTAAATGACCTTCTATTATGTTTTTTTGTATAAAATATTTGCTATTAATGATTAAATGAATGAGAATTTTATTTTAAAGTAATTTTCTCTAGTTATTTTTATAATTTTGTCTATTTTTGGGATCTTACGATCCGTGTTACGATCCTACGCTTTACGCTTTTTCTATACCCTAACGATCTTTATCGAGATCCCGATTTTAACAACCATGAATCCTAGAGTTTCTACGTAGTAATTTTTTTAAACATCAGATTGTGATAAAAACATTGATTTCTCAAAAAATTTCCCTTAATGTAATATAACAGTTTGAAATCCACTGTAGTGCCTCTGTTTGAGAAGGTGTTGAGTGCCAGTGATGCAGGTCGAATTGGTCGTCTTGTTCTCCCAAAAGCCTGTGCCGAGGTTTGTTTATATTTTTATTTTCTTCAATTCCTTGTTTTCTGTTTTACCTTTTTATCTTTTTCTGCATGGGTCTAGAACTTTTTTCTGTAGTTTTTATTTTATATTTTTGAGACATCTTGACTCTCTAATTTCGACATCTTACAAAGTTGTATACAAATTGCAGGCTTATTTTCCTCATATTTCACATTCTGAAGGCCTTCCTTTGCGGGTCCAAGATGTGAAGGGGAATGAATGGACTTTTCAGTTCAGATTTTGGCCTAATAACAACAGCAGGATGTACGTATTGGAGGGTGTGACACCTTGCATACAGGCCATGGAGTTACGTGCTGGTGATACCGGTATGCACCAGTTCAGGGAACTAAACTCTCGCACACCTATTCCATTACAATTTTGCGCTAGAATTCTTATTTATATCAAGTTGTATGAGAAACGAAAGAATCCATGCTCTTATAGAATTGATCTGTTGTGTATTATTTATTGATTACTATGTAGAGAAGCTAAATTTTCTAGCCGATTTAAATGAGATATCTTTTGGCTTTTGCAGTTACATTTAGTCGGATAGATCCTGGGGGCAAACTTGTTATGGGTTTCAGAAAGTCATCAAATTCCCTAGATACACCGGTTGGTCACAATTTCCATTTTCCGGTCTATGGTCTTTTCTTCGAATTATATATCTTAATTTTGTTGTTTGTGAATATGATTAACGGTTATTGTCTAAATAGGACGTTCCTAATGGTATTTTGGCAAAGGGAGCCACCTTTTCTGGTGGAACCGAGAATCTTCCATTGGGAAGTAATTGTGCCGATCTTCTCCATTCAACGAAAGGGAATGGGGAGCCTCACTTAAATGGACATCCAAGACCTCCTCATTTGAGTCCCGGAGCTGCTGGTTTGCTTAAAACTGAAAACGGCGAGATGACAAACAATAATTCACTAGACCAAAAAATTTCATCTTTAGAAAAGAAGAGGACTCGAAATATTGGTCTTAAAAGTAAAAGATTGCTCATTGGTAATGAAGACGCTATGGAGTTGAGACTTACATGGGAAGAAGCACAAGACTTGCTTCGTCCGCCGCCTCGTGTCAAGCCAAGCATTGTCACAATTGAGGACCAAGTATTTGAAGAATATGATGTAAGTGTTACAATGTCAAATCAATCCTTATTTGATTTTGTATATCATCTATTTTATCGTGTGAATATGAACTGACATAGTTTGTGGAGTTTCATGTTCAAATTGATGTTACTTTGCTAATCGTGCTTCATTTAATTTAGGAACCCCCGGTTTTCGGAAAGAGAACAATATTCAGCGCCTCTTTATCTGGGTAAGATTCCAAACTTTTTCCATATTTGGATTGACTTATTTGAGCCTATCTATTGGTATGAATACTCTTTTGAGATTATTTGCGAGAGTTTATGGACGTAGATTATGGCAAATTCATAAGTTGTTTTCAGCTTATTTCCATAAACTCTATACAATAGCTTATGAAAGCAACCTATAGCTTACAAGAAAATAGTTTGACTTTATTTCAAGTTCTTTTTATAGAAATAGCTTATATGTAAGTGCTTATATGATAAGTGCCTAAGTAAGTTGTTAATACAAACATGAAACATGTCAGTCTTACCTAAATATTTCTTCGAAAAGATGACATCAGTTTGTTGTATAAGTGCTTATGTATGAATTGTTTCTACAATTAAAGAGACAATGGGGAGAAACTCTGGATAAGCTTTGTATATGAATAAGTTGTTTGTAAAGCTATTATATTTACAGGGAACTTTCTAAATCAATCTGAAAACAGTTAATGGGTAGGCTATTTTCGTAAGCCTTTCTAAAATAATCTGAAAACAGTTTATGGGTAGGCTACTTTCGTAAGCTTTTCTAAAAACTCTGGAAATGAGATTATCTTGTTTGATAAGTTGAAATAAGCTCTTTCAAGCATCCTTTTGATCATAGTTTTGAATTTTGGTCTGAGTATGGTAACTATTTCATCCAGGGCGAAGGAACAATGGGCTCAATGTGATGATTGCTCGAAATGGAGAAAGTTACCGGTCGATGCTCTTCTTCCTCCCAAGTGGACATGTTCTGAAAATGTTTGGGATACAACCAGGTGCTTCATTATTATCATTAATTACACTACTTTTTTGGAATTTAAACTAATCATCATATGAGATAATGATAAAATATTTTACAACTTTTTTTGTGGATATTGTTTTTTCAGATCTTCATGTTCTGCGCAAGAAGAGCTGAGTGCAAGAGAATTAGAAAATCTTTTGAAATCCAGCAAAGGTACGAACCTTCTGTTCGTGTTTTTTAGTTGCTACTTTTGGCGGTGTAAATCTGCATTTCTAGTTTGAGTGAAATTCTAAGAATCCTTCTGGCTGCATTTGGCGTTTCACAGATTTTAAGAAGCGGCGGATCATAGAAAACAGCAAGTTGATCCAAGAACACGAGCCTTCTGGCTTAGATGCGCTCGCAAGTTTAGCAGTTTTAGGAGAAAATTTCATCGACCCTACTGATTCCTCAGCTGGAGCCACTACTAAACATCCTAGACACCGACCCGGCTGCTCTTGTATTGTGTGCATTCAGCCTCCAAGTGGGAAAGGGAGACACAAGCCAACATGTACTTGTAATGTATGCATGACCGTGAAGCGTCGGTTCAAAACCCTAATGCTACGCAAGAAGAAACGCCAATCGGATCGCGAAGCAGATGCGGATGCCAAGAAAGACCATACTCGCAAGCCTGATACCGATGGAGCATCTAGAGCATCAAGAGATAACGCAAATCCTTTGGAAAAAGAGGAAGGAATAAATAGAGGTCAAACCGAAGTCGGCGATTCCAGTGCTGGACAGATAGATCTAAACTGTGATCCCAATCGCGACGACTCACAAGTGGATAATAATAATATCGCAAAACTTAGTCGGCGACTATGGGAAGATATGAACATGAATATGAACCAGAATGGTGGTGTAAAAACCATCAATACTGAAGTGCAGGAAGATCAGCATTCTTCTTTGGTCACTAAATCAAATGGTGAAGATAAGAGATACTTGCCTGATGAAATTGCATCCATTGTTAGGAACAAAGAAAAAAGAGATGAGGTACATTCAAATGAAAGTCAAAACAATCTGTCGTAAACAATTTTATTTATTTATTTTTTTGTCCCTTGTTTGAGCTGGAATTTTTTTTCTTTTTTTCTTACTTGTACTTATATAGTATATATATTTTGGTTTCTTTTTCAAAAGGGTTGTCAAAGATAGTTCTTTCTTGTCAAAAGAATGTAATTTTGTTTAATTTATCTTCATAGTGCTTTTTGTCTGAGAAATGATGCTTGCATATTTCTTTCTTCCCCATTTTTCATTATTGTCTCTGCCATTATGCATTATACACTATGAAGTACGGACACCTCTAGGAGTAGACGTGTCCCGGTGTCCCACACGTGTCAGAAATTTCAGACAAGTGTCTCCAAATAAATGATATATTTTCTTAGCTTCGACACTCTTTAAATGATACCCGATTGACACTCGTAGAACACGTGTCAAACAATCTAGACAAGTGTTTAAAAAAGAATTTGTTTTTTCTCTTTACTTCAACATACCTTATACATTTTTTAAGACAAATCTCACACATCTAAAACGGTTAAACATGTCTTGAAGCAATGTTATCAATGAAAAATTAAAGACAACAATTTTGATTAGAATATTTTTAACTATGTTAATATTAGATGGATAAATGAAGTTCAAATACTACGGTGTTGGTGTCCTATATTTTTGACATTGTCGGTGTCGGAGTGTCTGTGT
This sequence comes from Vicia villosa, assembly GCF_029867415.1. Lineage (NCBI taxonomy): Eukaryota > Viridiplantae > Streptophyta > Magnoliopsida > Fabales > Fabaceae > Vicia > Vicia villosa. Next base: position 135,844 of record NW_026705702.1, read on the forward strand.
CGTGCTGTATCCCGGTGACCGTGTCCGTGCTTCCTAGATTATACATGTTTACTTATGTATGATAATAATACTTACTCGTTGCCTATTGGGTAATTAGTACCCCTGAACAAAATATTCATGTCCCTGTAATTTCTTCAGAGATTTTATTTCCTCCTATTTTGAGGGATTTGAATCCTCGGCAACTAGGGTTTTCACGCATGCATTCGTGTTGTCAAGATAATAGATTTTATTTCCTCTTATTTTGAGGGATTTGAATCCTCAGCAGCAACTAGGGTTTTCACGCATGCATTCGCGTTGTCAAGGGAATATTAAACATTTGATCTTGCCTGGATAACTCACACAAAAGAGCTTTAGTTTTCTCAAAACTATTTGATTTAAATAAAAACCGTTTGTTCTTGATTGAACGGTTAGATATGCTTGAGTGCGTGAATATGTGCTTTTTTGACTGCATCAATTAAATCCTATCAAGAGATTTCAAGTATTGTTGGCAAAATGGGAGAGGGAAAACAAGAGATTTCAAGTATTGTTGGCAAAATGGGTGAGGGAAAACATAACTAAATAGTATACTGCTACTGATACAAGAACAACCAAGCCTTATCCAATTAAATGGGGTCGACTACATGGATCAACATACGCCATAGTGTTCTATTTATAATCATGTTTATATTCAAATCATTAATTTCAAGATCTTTCTTAACGACCTCTCTTATAGTCTTTCTTGGTCTTTCTCTAGTTGTTTGAGTTCTCTTCATTTGACATACTGTCCTAACCATATAATCTACATGTATTTGCTACCCCAACATTCTCTCTAAATTTTTTTTTGATCCTATCATGTCTAGTCTTACTACACATCTAACGTGATATCATCATCTCTGCTACACTTACTTTATTCTCGCGTTGATTCATAACCGTCCAAGATTTTATCTTGTACAACATCACAAGTGTTAACGAAGTATGATAAAAAAATTCCCTTCATCTTGAGTGGTACCTTTGCGTCACTAAAATCCCTTCTATTTTCCCATCATTACGGACCCAAGATATTTAAACTGTGTGACTCGATGGATGATATGGTCTTCAACTTTCACCTCTAGCTTATAAACGCTTCTTCTTTTTTTAAAATTACGTTCCATATACTCCATCTTACTCCTGCTTAGGTGAAAATCACGTGTTTCTAAAGCTCGTCTCAAAGTTTTCAACCTCTCATTTAAATCCTCTTTCAACTCTCAAAGTAAGACTATGTCATCTGCAAAAAGCATGCATCTAGGTGCTAGCTCTTGGATGTGTTCTGTGAGTACATTTAAAATTAATGTAAAAAGGTGGGGACTTAGGATTGGACCTTGATGCAAACATATTGTAATGGAGAAATCGTCTATCTCTCCACCTTGTGTTCGCACACTAGTCGATACCCCTTCATACGTATCTTGGATAACTCAAATATATGCAATTCTAACTCCTTTATTTTCTACACATTTTCATAAAATCTCTCTAGAAACTCTATCATACACCTTCTCTAAGTCAAAAAAAAAATTAAGTGCAAGTTTTGTTGGTCCTTCCGATACTGCTCCATTGCTTCCATGGTCGACCTTCCAGACATATGACCAAATTGATTCTCAGTGACTCTAGTCTCTTTACTTAGTCTTTATTCAATCTCTTTCTCATAACTTCTTGGTATGACTCATAAGTTTGATTCCCATATAATTTGAAAAAAAAACTATATCCACATTGTTCTTATATTTGAAACTAAAGTGCTTCTTCTCTATTCATCAGACATTTGCTTTGACCTTATAATTTCATGAAAGAGTTTGACGAGTCACTCAATATCTCTATCTCCAAGAATTTTCCAGACTAAAATGTATGTTTTCTGGCCCAAGTTTCTTACTGTTACTCATTCTTTTCAACGTTTCTTTTACCTCCTGTTTCTGAATCTGACGATACTAGTTATAATTTCGATCCTCTTCTTTAATGTCGAACTTGCTAAAGTCTGATGAGATATCATATCCTTCATTAAATAAATTGTAAAAATATGTCTTCCACATATCCTTTATATCTTTTTCCTAAATCAAGATTTTCTCTTCACCCTTAACACACTTCACTTGATCCAAATCTATTGTCTTTCTTTCTCTTCGCGAACCTATATATAGATCTTTCTCCGTTTTTTATTCCTAAATATTGGTATAATCCGTCAAAAGCTTGGGTTCTTGTTTCACTCACTACCTTCTTGGTATCATTCTTAGCTTTCTTATACTTTTTCTAAGTTCTAATATTTTACAACTAGACCATTCTTTAAAACAATCATTTTTTACTCTAACTTTACTCGGGGCACTTTCATTCCACCACCATGATTCTTTACCCCTAGGTACAAAACCTCTTGATTCTCCCAATAGCTCTTTATCCACTTTTCTAATCTCTTGGGTCATCTTATTCCACATATCTTTTGCACTTTTTTCTGGTTGCCAAAACCCTCTCTCCAAGATCTTCTGTGCAAAACTTCCTTATTTTTTACCCTTCAAATGCCACCACTTGATCTATTATGCTCCCTTATGACTTTTCTTCTTCTTTGCCATCCCCTTATACTAATAAAGCAATAAAAAAGAATAACATTTCATATAATTGATTTTAGTTTTGAAAGAGACAAAAGTGATTTTAGAGATATAAATTTAATTTTGACATGTTTGATTTCTTAAATTTTTTTTAAACCAACTAATCGAGGAGATCTATTCTACCAGAATTTTTAGCACTCAACGAGATTTGAATCTAAGGCTTTGAGAGTAGTACACTGTCAGATCCTAAACATTCACAAATAATTTGTAGTGTAATTTTAACATTGCAATTTTTTTTAATATCAACATTGATCAAGTCACTTAACTCAATAAATTTATTCAAATATAAATCACTTTACTATTAATTTACTTTTAATCAAAATCAAATTTACAAAATTAATTTAGTTTTTTTCACCAGATAACCAAGACATACAACTCAGTTATAAGCAGTTAAAAAGGTTGGTATATATAGGGGTGTAATCGGTTCAGTTTGGATCAATTTTTGGTCAAAAAAAGATCCAAACCTATGATATCTCCACATGTTTGGTTTGGTTTGGTTTTTAACTCTTTTTTTTCAAAAATGGAACAGAACCAAGCTAACCAGATTGGTTCGGTTGATTGGTTTACAATATTTTTTTTAAACATAATATTCATCAATGTATTCTCCACTATCACAATTTTTGGTGTATTTTATGCTATTATTCTTTAAAATAATACATTTCATATAGTTTATTTCATGCTCTATTTTTTCAAAGAAATTACACGTTCCTCTTAATCCATACGAAACAGTGACATGATTTCCATTGCATCATGAAATAAGTTCACTATCAAATATAAAAGTTGATACTTGGCATCAGAAGGTTGGAAAGGGATTTGAAAGCTTAACAAATAGAACACAACAAAACACATCAATTAACATGTTTCATGTAACATCCTAAACCCCAACTCTTAATTTAAAAAAGAAAAATTCACACTTTAGGATGCTACTCAAATAACATGCATACTTTCTTCAATTAAAATCAATAAATCGCAGCAGAATTCAAATAATCATAACATAACTTCACTTATTACTTCAAAAGTAACACCGAGTTAAACAACATAATCCAAGGATTTACTCAAAAAAAAAATGAAACATCCCGTTCATGATGTTATAGATCGGAGCATAAACCAAACTCACATCAGTAAATCACTCCTCCTGAGTATCTGTACAATAGATTACAAGCAACACAAAAACAACAAGAAATGGGTGGAATTAGAAATACACTTTAATATATTAACGGTTTAAAAGAATGCAAGGGTATATTTAAAATCACACATTCAACAACACACTTTCATTTACACAACAATTTACAAGTATGATTAATTTCACATAATCTTTATGTATGCAATGTGACTCGCAACTCGACTCGATGCATGCGGCATCAATTGTACATCAGAGGTCTGTTACTAGTTTCGTCCATTCAACAATGGTTCTGCATTCGAAGCGGATCCACACTTCTGAACCCCGAGTCCCCACTTCTGCACCCCGGGCATGTACTAGTTCCCACTTCTGAACTCATAACATGCCTATTTCACAACACTGACAAGTACGATGCATGACATATGAATAATGCAACAACAATGATTATGGTTCAACTTCTAGCCATAAACATCATAGAATTAAGCATACACAGTAGTCCTCACTTATGAACTACACACCTCAACACAAGCAATCACAATTATATACACATCGTATAATTATTTCACAACAACACATTTCATAACCTACATATTTGATTTAATTATTATTACACATTTATAATCATTTACTTTAACCAATTATTTTCACCAAATATATCCAAACAACATCCAACATTGACCGTACTCAGAAACAACACAAAAAATTGGATTGAACACCCAAAAACGGTCTCTGACAGGCATGACGACCCACTCGTTCCTGGATGACAACTGTCACCTTGCCCGTCGTGCAACCCGTCATCCCCTTGGAGACCCTGGCGGTTTCTACGTCATCACGCTGACGACTGTCATCCCTTCCCAATGCGTGACTATCAAACCGTTATGCTCATGACGACCATCATGATGTCGAAGAAATCAGAAACTGCATTTCATCCATGAGAGCTTACTCTAAGCTCCGATTTTGACCCCTAACATCCCAAATCGAACACAAATATATGGATACATATTATTCACCAATCAATAAACATCTATTCTTCAATTAACACTCAAAATCATTACTTTTTCAAGGATTTAAGGTTATGTTCAAAGCACCAATTTTACAGCAATGGTGTTCTTAAATTTCATATTCATACATACTTAATATACGTAAAATTCAGCAACATATCAGATATGAATGTACACATTAAACATCATAATTATCATAAATTAATCATAATCATACACAAGACTCATAAAACACAACAATGGTGGAAAGCAACCTAGATGAGGGTGAAGATCCCTCTCTACCCTTCAAACAATAACACCTATATTAGAGTAGTTCCCTGTTACCTGAATTTCCAGCAAAGCAACCTCAAACTCTAGCTACAGTGATCATCTTCTTCTCCTTAGGTGTGACCTTCCCCTACAAAACCACATGTCACGTCCTTTTAGGTTTGAGGCAACTTGGATCACTCACCCGTAATACTCCAATATAGTCCATATTGCTTAGAGGAAATCCCTAGATTGCATTGTAATTTCTCTCTAAAATATGCTGCACGATTCTATCCTTTTTAAAAAGGAAATTTAAGCAATATCAGCAAACGAAAGCATAACATTGAGAATAGACTTAGGGGTATCCAACGCTCTTTGGAGATAATAGATTTGGCAAACCTAGTTTATCTCCAACATAAGCTTCAACAGGAGTATGGTAGGATCCTTGCGCAAAGGAGATTCATTGGTATCAAAAATCTAGAGATGATTGGATTAAATTGGAAGAACGAAACACCAAATTTTTTCATACCAAAACGAAAAATCAGGAGGAAGAGAAATAAATTCCATGACCATCATCTTCCCAATGGTGTTTGGTGCAATGATGATACTATTCTTAGGGGAAAAATTGACTTTTTTTAAAGGTCTTTTTTGCCCTACATCTTCTATACTACGCGCTAGTATGAGTGACTTAACTATAGCTCTGATCCTTACTAAAGAAGCCCAACACTCTTTGACTATACAGGTGACGAAGGAAGAAGTTATTTAGGCGTTGAATCTAATGCACCCTTTCAAGGCGCTTGGCCCTGATGGATTTCAGGGTATTTTCTTTAAAAAAAATTGAAAAATAGTTGGAGATGACGTTGTTCAACTTATATCAGTTGCTTTTATGATATGTAGCTTTCACTCCTTTCTTTTTGAGGCTCTATCACGTTAATTACTAAGGTAGACTACCCCAAATTTTTTGAGGAATTCAGACTCATTAGCTTGTGCAACACTATTGATGGCTAAAATAACAAGTTTACTAATCTTGTCGAAGCAATCAACTAATTCGTTTCCACAGGGATTGCAAATTTAGACAAGATAATAAAAATAAACAATTGCAGGGGGTTCAATAGTGATTTGGTACAAAAACAGGAAGAGAAAATTGTCGGAGTAAAGCTCGATATGGAAAAATGATTAGATCTTTTTATATCAGCTCATTATATTTATTGATGAATTATTTATTTAATGAATTACAATTAAGCTATAATCTCAAGGAGAATCAACAAGACCACTATACTAAAATGATATTAAACAATCATATGATCCAAAAGAGTACAATTAGGTTCATTTCAGAAGACCTAATTTAAAATAACTTAGCTACTCATAGTGAAATTAACAATATCATACGCTGATAAGAAGTAATCATCGAAATCAATAGAAAATAAGATTTCCAATGGCTCCAATGCTCTCTAAAATCATGCACAAAAGCTCTTGGCCGTCACGTTCTCTCTAAAATTCGAAACCCCAAAATAAAAGTAGCAAAAAGTTCGTTTAAAAAGTTGAAAACGAGTGTAAGGGAAATGCGTCATCACGACCGCGTTAGCATTCATCGCGATCACGATATGAATTATCGCGCCCATGATATCAACATCGCGACCGAGAAAAAAACAGAGGCAAATTCTTCTTTTTTCTTTCTTTTTCTTATTATTTTGTTAAGTCCCATCTTTCTCCGCCTTTGGAGATTTTGATCACTTCTTCAACCTTTTGGTTTGCTCATAATTATACCAATTTGTCCAAAATTTCTCGCAAATATTATGTAATGGCCAAGTGTCATAAACTATTTACAAGCTTATTACGAAGATTATAGTTAATAGATTGCGTCCAAATCTAAATCAAATACTTGGACCATTCTAGAGTAGTTTTTCCTAGTAATGTCATTATTCTCTAAGAAGCAATTCATTCTATGCTAAATCTAAAAAGAAAAAATTGACACGGTGTTCAAAAGAGATCTTGAAAAGGCCTCTGATCATGTTTATTGGGATTTCTTGAAATTTTGTTTGAAGCAAAATAAATTTCCTCCCATTACTATAAAGTTGATCATGCATTGTGTAATTAGCTCCTCTATGTCTATTCTTTGGAATGAGACATGACTACCAAATTTTGTTCCGACTAGAGTATTACGACAAGATCACCCCCTTTCACTCAATCTCTTTTTATATGCATGAAATTTTTGTCTCAGACAATCTTCCGAGTAGTCTATGAAGGCCATTAGAAACATGTCAAATTATCTCGTAATGGACCCCTCTATCGCATTTATTTTTTTTGCTGATGATGTTCTTCTTTTTGCGAAGGTTTCTAACTCACAGGATTGAATGGTTTCAGACATCTTGAATCGTTTTTCCATGTTTTATGGCCTTAAAGTGAATGTTGCTAAATCAAAGGTGTTCTTCTCCACTACTACTAAGATGACTAAAATGGATTTAATTGTCTCCAACATAGGTATCCAACGAACTCTTACTCTAGAGAAGTACTTGGGTTTTCCTATGTTGCATGGTTGTCTTCTACGCGAGGACTTTGAGTTCCTAGAGGAGAAAATTAGCTAGAGGTTAGAATCTTGGCAACATAAATGGTTAAGCAATGCTGGTTGTTTGACTCTGGTTAGGTTCTTCTTGAACTCCATCCCAAATTATTATATGCAAGTGACTTGGCTACCTCAACTAACTTGTAATTTTATTGATAGGATGGCTAGAAGTTTTTTGTGGAAAGATAATTCAAACTCTAGTGGGCATCTCGTTGGATGGAATAAAATCACTAAGCCCAAAAAGCTGGGTCTTGGGATATGAAAATCAAGAGAGGCCAATACTTTCTAAGTTGGGTAATATGGTTTAGGGTCTCCACCAGGAATGTGATTTCCTATGGGTCCAAGTTTTGAAGCATAAGTACATCAGTGAGAAACATTCCTTAATATGAAAAATAAACTGCGATTAGTTACTTGGAATACAATTATGAAAACTCTCTCTACTCTTAAAGATGAATTTGAATTTATATTATTGGACGAGAACTCCTCTTTCTAGTTTTCCAATTGGTCTGGGGTAGGGAAATTATCGGAGTAAGTTCTCTATCTGGATATCCACGATTAGAAAACGCGAGTGAATAATGTTTACTTGTATAAGAATTGGAACTTCAGTTGACTATATACTAATATTCCTCCTGCGGTTTGTGACCGTCTGAAAACACTTCTCATTTGTTTGAATTCTCTGGTGCCTGATCAGTTAACTTGGAAAGGAAATTTAGACGGTATCAATACTGCTCGGGATGATTATAATTAACTCAACAAACATAACTCTTTGAAGTGGGTGTGGCATATTCCTGCTCCTAAGATGGTGAAATTTTTCCTTTGGACAAGTTTACGTAAGTCCCTTCCTAAGAGATCAATGTTGTGTCATCGTGGTATGCTCTAGACGAATCTTTGTCATAGATGAAATTAGGACGGTGAGACGATTCTTCAATGCTTGAGAGACTATGATTTTTTTACTCGTTTTAGAAGTCTATTGGCTTCTAGACTCATTATTCTTCCAAGGGGATAGTTTATACGATTGGATTAGACATGACATTGATGGTGACTATATCTTTTTGGTTGTTTGTTGGTGGTTGTGGCGCGCATGAACAAATTGTGTGTTGCAAATGAAGTGGTATCTTCCTATTCTTTGAAAATCATCATAGTAAATTATGCTAATCTGTTAGCTAAATGTTTTCTCAAGCATAATATGTCTCATTCAATGAGAACGACCACATGGAGTGCATCCAAATGTAGTATTATGATTTTGAATGTTGATGGCAGTAGCCTTGATACTCCCAATGTCACAAGTTTTAGTGGATTGATTTGAAATGCTAATGATGCCTAAGTTTATGTTTTGCGGGTAATATCGGTTATTCCAACATCATTTATGCTGAGTTGGTGGCTTTATATCGTGGTTTGTGTATGGCCTGAGAGCTTGGCATCAAAGACCTGATGTGCTATCCTAACTCCAACTCTGCTATCAAGCTTATCTTAGAGTCTGTTAATAATTGACATCACTATGCCACAATTCTTCACAACATTAAAGAATTCCTCTCTAGAGAACAACGAGTTTAAATATTTCATACTCTTAGAGTGTGTTTCGATGAAGTATTTTAACGAGGAAAAGTAATTTTTTGAGGGAATTGAAAATGACTTGACCAAAAATCATTGTTTGCATGAAAAATATGGAGAATCGTTAAAATGATGTAAATTTATGATGTATTTTATTCAAGTTAAATTTAAGAAATTTCAAATGACACCAAAAAGTAAAGAATTTGAAATTGCTCATTCATTCTATATAATACAAATGTTAAATTGTTTATTATTAATTTTTCAAAATTTGCATGATGGACCTCATATTTTATGAAAATTTCATATTCACCCTCAAAATTTTCAAAAAATTGCTAATAAGTCCTTAATATTTTTCAAATTTTCAAAAACTGTAAATTGGTCCCTAATTTTCATTTTTTAAATTTGACCCAAATTTTTTAAAATTTATGAAAATGATACGAAAAATTTAACAATGAATCATTTTAATATTTCATCCAAACAAATGAATTTGAAAATGAATGGATTTCAATTGAATCATTTGAATTGTTTAGAATTTTAAATTCTTTAAAATTTCTTAATTACCTCATCCAAACACACTCTTAGAAAGATAAATTATTGTGTTGAATATTAAGTAAAACATGAAGTTGATAATACGAGTCTTTTCTAAAAATTTCGGTTAAAATCATCACTCTCCTACTAACCGATGCTAAAGAGATTTTGTTTTCTTTTTCTTTTCCACTCTAAAAAAAATTACGGTGATTGCAACATTTTTTTTTAAAGAATGTTTGCAACATATTCTAACCAATAGTTTTTAGAGAATATCTTACCCCACCTTTTGGATCTCTCACCCACCATACAGATGTATTTCTGGAGCCTGGAGGTATCTACGAAAGTAGAGAATCATAAATAAAATTTTTGTCGGATGACTAAGAGATTTAAGGAGTGAATCGAGATATTCTATAGTTTTATTTGATAGAGAATTTACAATGACTAATATAATTTGCAAATAAAGTTTACACTCCGAAATTTACAATGAATTACTTATAATTTAAGTCGTACAAATAAAATTATACTACAATATTTTATAACAAACCAAAAGTTGACTGGTAAAGTGTGTCGTTGAATCCAATTTCAATGGCAACAACCAATTACTCAGAAAGACCATTCTATTTCTATAACTTGTTAATCAATCCCACTTCTTCTCCTTAACCACATCACACGCTATTCTATTCCAATGACAAACCCTAAATTGTATGTCACAAATGAAAATGATTTGTTCCTTTTTTGTTTACCTCATAAATGAAACTAACATGTGAATATTTTTCTTTGCAGATTTTCCAGCGGAATCGAGCTTGCATCTTTCGTAACGAGTTCTCGCATCCTTTGTAAATCATGGAATACTATCTCATCATCTGAACCTGATAATGAAGATATTGTTTCATATAATGGTGTTGGACTATCTTGGAAGGTTGAGTCGGGTTCAGATTTTACAATTACAGCGTTTAATGCCACCGTAGATTCTTCCAGTGTTCAATCTGCTGATTTAGTTTCTTCTTCTGAACTTAAGGAGGAAAATTTCCTTGATTTTGAGTTTTTGTGTTCCAGGAGTATTCCAATTTTCTCTCTTAATGAAACTGCAGTTTCACTCTTTCGTCGAAATTATCAGGAGCTTGATAGGTTGAAATCCCAGGTACACATCATCCTTGTCCTTTTTTTTTAATATTTATTATTGGAAAATTGAATTTTGAATTGAATTAGAAATTCTTTTTATCTGGCTATTAGTTATTAGGGTTTGCTTTGTCTCTTTTCAATGCAAAAGATTTGTGTTTTTCCCAATTCGCATTGCCTGTCGCGCCCAATACTATTAGGTTTGATGCGGAGATAATTTAGTGGACGGTTAAACTGGATAGACTATATGATACATATTAGGTTTTTATACTGTCTAATTCATTTGCGTTACTATTTATAATTTTTTTCCGGGTCTTATCTCTGTTAGCCTTGAGTTTTTCCCAATGATAACATTCCTTTAAGTTGAGTTGTTTAACCATACTATGGTGTTTATTACAAAATCTCATTTTAAAACTTTGTTTGGGAGTTTGGAAGGAAAGAGACGGAATGGTTTTTAAAAAGAAGAAGGATGCAGTGGAAATAATTGAGAGATTTGAGAGGGGAGGACTTTAGAGAGTTTGTTTTTCTTTAGAAGAACTCAGAAATTATATTCGAGGAAGATTTATGGAGGTTTTGACAGATTTAGATAAAATTTCCAAATCTAATATATGTTGTTATAATAATCTAAGAGGTTAAAAGTAGTGCACTGATAGTGTAAAATAATTTTACACTGTCATCCAATTAGGCTTCATCAATCAGCCATGTCACATAACTTTTTTTAAAAATAACAGTGTGACTTGGCACTTAACATGGTCGTGATTGGTTGACAGTTTAAAATTATTTTATACTGTCAGTGTATATCCTTTTTTCTCATAATCTAAATATTAAAAATATATTAATAATAAGTCTAAGGGTGGGGTGAATATAGACATGGTTTGAAATATTCATATGCCAGTGCCTTATATGTTAAGAGTGGTGTTTGAGATGAAGTCAAGGAAAAGTTTATTTTTTTTAACTTAAACTTGTGGGAATAGTGGGATAAATTTCGTTTTAAAAATAATGTACATCATCATCTTCTTGTTAGCTATGAATACTACATACATAAAAAATGGAAAGGGCTTGTAATCATTCGCACTGCTGGAGCCATTTTTACTTTTGTTGCTTTGTGTGTCCTGTGTTGCTGAGTTGCTGTTGTATTTGGATTATTTTGTTTTACTGTTCTGCTTGGCACATTTATGCAATTCTGTTTTCTTATTTTTCCACCCAAGCTCTTTTCTAGCTCTTTCGACCAACTACAGAGTTTCTCTAGTTGTGGAGTTGTGTAGCTTTTTCTCATGATTTTCTACGTTTCTGCTGTTCTTGCTGCTGAATTCTGTGCGTCTGCTATATTGCTTTGATTTTGCATAGTTTTAGAGTCCACTGTTCTTATTTTCTACACATCTCTTTACATATATTCTGTATTGTGTAATACATGTTTTTATTTAGAGATTTCTGATAGCTTATATAGGCCTTATTGTATCTTGATGATTTAAACATGTTGTGTATCCCTACATGTTGCCATACTATTATCATACTGTGTATCTAGACTCATTTTTCTAGGCATGTCGCCTTTCCTTTCAATCCCTTATGTAACAATCTTAATGCAGATTAATAGTTCCAATCCACGGACTTCGATGATTGTTACTGGACATGGTCTCGGAGGATCAATCGCTTCTCTCTTTGTTATATCACTATTACATAGCATTGGTTCAGGAAAGAATCGTCCACTCTGTGTAACCTTTGGTTCACCCCTTGTTGGTGATAGGAGATTGAATAAAGCCATATCTCGTAGTTCTATTTGGAATTCTTGCTTCATACACGTTGTATCACACAAAGACCCACTTCCAAGGCTCTTCATTACAAATCAAACCAGTTCCTACATGCCTTTTGGAACATTTATCATGTGTTCTGATGCAACCTCTTTTGAGAACCCTGATTCTATCTTGGAAATATTCGTGGCATTGGGCTCAGTCCATGATAAAAATCAAGGAGTTGAATCTGTTGATTATGGAAATATAGTAAAAAATCTCTATCTTAAAGCAACATGCATAGGTTTTCCGACTCAGGCTGAAAACACGACTGAATCAGACTCTCTAGCAACTGGTATTAGTTTGCAGTTGCGGGCACTAGGATTGACACCGCATATGCAGGTAGGTGAATATCTTCTATTTTTTCTTGATAAACTAGAATCATATAATAATATAATACTTAATAGGTGGGGCAACAAGAGAACATTGATATCAATGCTCTGGAAAGAAATTTGACAAAACTAGAAGAAAAATTCATCCTGCAGAAGAAGATATTGTTTGAGCCATCCAAGAAATTGAACGACATTAAGATACAAATGGCCTATCTTGAATGGTATAAAAAGGAAACTAAGAATCAACAAATAGGGTACTATGACAGCTACAAAAACATGAACACACCATTTGACCATGATGTTGTTGAGTTCCATAGAAAGCTCACTAGTTACTGGGAAAAGATGGTTGAAGAAGTTGAAATGAAGCCTCAAAAAGAAGGTGCAGCTTTTCGTACCCGTTGGCTATATGGTGGGACTACTTACAGGAGAATGGTTGAGCCTCTAGCTATTGCTGACTTCTATAGAGAAGGCGGTAAGGACTATGTTAATAATAAAAGGTCCAAGCATTTCAAACAGTTGGATGAGTGGTTGAAGGAAGAGTCAAAAACTGCCAAAAGCGATATAAACAGTACGAGTAGAAAGAATGTAGAAGCTATTTTGACTATAGATTCTTGCTTTTGGGCGCATGTTGAAGAGGCTCTCCTTTTATGCAGAGAGTTGAAGGTTGTCAAAGAGAAAGAAGAGATACTAAAGAAATTGTTTGAATTTGAGGAGTATGTATATCAGTTGCTCAAAGATTATGCAGTATCTCCTGATATTTTTCTGCCACAAAGCAGTTATATTCGATGGTGGAATGAGTATAAAGCAATTAAGGGATCTTCATACACTTCAACGCTCGCGAACTTCATGAACGATGGTACAAAGATTAAGCAGTATGCTATTGGTGCTAATGATTTCCCTTGAAATGTATTAACCATGTACTACATCAGTCTCATTTTATAACTCTTCTGTGAGTTAAAATGGTGCTTTTAATAGGGGACAGAGTTAGCAATAAATAGTGTGTATGATATGTGTGTATTAGATTATGTTTTTAATAGCTTGTGTATTAGGGATGAGTGACAGATACACCTACAAATATTTCTGATTCTGTAATGTTGTACAGTAGACCTTTTACTTTTTTTGGGTGCAGAAACATATGATAAACTATGGTGCATGTATAGTAGAAGTTTATTTTTAGAAAGAACAATATTTCAATTGTGTACTAAAGTATATTTGAAAACAATATTTCTATTGGACAAGTGAGAAAGTGAAAGAACTAGATAATTCGGGATTTAAATTTTGGTGAACTGGAAAAATTAGATAGAGAAATGAGGTGGAGATTATTGTGGACAAGGAGGGGAAGAAGATTATTATGGATGCAAAAAGAGTAGGAGATCAAATTATATTGTTGAAATTTGTAGTAGAACAAGACACTTTAATGTTATTAGTGTTTACGTGCATGTTGAGTTAGCATAACACTTTAAGATAAATTTTTGGGAGGATTTAGAAGACTTATTTCAGCCCATATCTCAAGGAGAGAATCTTTTTTTAGGAAGGGATCTAAATTGACATGTAGAGAGCGTAGCAAGAGGTTTTGAGAACATGCATGAGAGACATGGTCTACGGGAGGTGAATGCGAAGGAAAAAATCATCTTGAAGTTTTTGCCGACTTTGAGAAAATACTTGATTTAGGAAAAGAGATGGGCATCTTTGAAGGATAGAAAAACACTTAGAAAGGGGGGGTTTGAATAAGTGTAGCTTTAAAACTTGTAAGATAAAAACAATTTGAACAATGATTTTTATCCTGGTTCGTTGTTAACTAAACTACTTCAGTCCACCCCCTTGCAGTGATTTACCTCACCTGAGGATTTAATCCACTAATCACACTTGATTACAATGGTTTTCCACTTAGACAACTGCTAAGTCTTCTAGAGTATCCTGATCACAATCTGATCACTCTAGGAACAAACTGCTTAGACAACTTCTAAGACTTGCTAGAGTATACTGATCAACAACCTGATCACTCTAGTTCTTACAACTTAATGTAAATAAATTCTTTTAAGAGTTACAATGCTTCTTATAAAGCTATTATCACAACTGTGATTTTCTCTTAAGTTTAAGCTTAAATCTCACTAAGATATTACAACAGCAATGTAGTGAGCTTGATGATGAAGTTTGAGAGCTTTTGAATTTGACAGCGATTCTGGATAGTGCGCAAGTGTTGTATTTAGCTTCTCAACAGAACTTCATATTTATAGGCACTTTGAGAAGATGACCGTTGGGAGCATTTAATGCTTTGCGTATTCCGTACAGCATTGCATTTAATGTTTCACTCTTTTGTCAACTACCTCGAGCCTTGTTTCCGCTGTGTCTACTGACATTGCCTTTAATAGCTTCTAACGTTCCTTTTGTCAGTCAGCGTAGCCTGCCAGTCTAGTACTTGCTTCTGATCTGATGTTTGTGTAAACAACGTTTGAATGTCATCAGAGTCAAACAGCTTGGTGCAGAGCATCTTCTTGTCTTCTGACCTTGAAGTGCTTCTGAGCGTGATACCATGAGAACTTCAGTGCTTCTGCTTCTGATCTCAAGTTCTTCTGATGCTTCCATAGACCCATGTTCTGATTCTGCTTGACCATATTCTGATGTCTTGCCAGACCATGTTCTGATGTTGCATGCTGAACCTTCTGAGTCAGTGCTTCTTGCGCTAATTTTGTGCATACTCTTTATATAATTCCTGAAATGGAAATTGCATAGTATTAGAGTACCACATTATCTCATACAAAATTCATATGCTTGTTATCATCAAAACTAAGAATATTGATCAGAACAAATCTTGTTCTAACAATCTCCCCCTTTTTGATGATGACAAAAACATACATAAATGATATGAATTTGCGATCAGAATATCAGACGGCTAAAGACAATTACACAGCTATAGCATAAGCATATAAACATAGTGTGTGAATATGTCTCCCCCTGAGATTAACAATCTCCCCCTGAGATAAATAATCTCCCCCTGATATAAATACTAGAAGAATTTTATAAATAAAAGACTTCCCTGAGTATTTCAGTTGAGACGTTCACATATGCTTAGATCTTCGGAACATTCACATCTTCTGATTCTTGCTTCCATAGGACAGCTTCAGAACTTGAATTTCCTAGATCTTCAGAATATTCATAGCTTCTAATTCTTGCTTCCATTGGACAGCTTTAGAGCTTGAATTTCTTCTTGAGTCATTGCATGCTAGATTGTATCAGAACATTGTTGAATGTACCAGAGCATCATCAGAGCATCTTTACATCCTGAAATGTTACAGAACAAACTAAACGACAAAAGTCAGCATGAATGATTCAGAAAATAAAATATGTATCAGAACATATAATTATGTATCAGAGCACACAAACATAATGTTGCAGAGCAAATTTTGTAACTAAAAACATGCATCAAAACATATAAGGAATAAGAACGAAAGCATATTCTATCATCAGAATATCAGAACATTCTTCCTTCTTGCTTCTGATTCTTGAAGCTTTATAGCACTCAGCTTGCTTCAATTTCCATGAGCTTGATTCTTTATAGAATTGCTTTTCCCCATGTCTTTGCTTCTCATGTTGAGCTTTAAAGAGGATCTTCAATTCCTGCAAAACAACACTCAAAGACATAGAACTTTGCAAGTTCTGTTAGAAATGTGGAGCCTTTCTCCCAGCAACTGATAAAATAAATCAGATCATTTATCACATTTTTCTCCCCCTTTTTTGTCATAACATCAAAAACATAAAAGATTCAGATGAAAAACAAAAAGACAAACATTCGAAGAAAAGGATAATTTTCATTAAGCACGGAGAAAAGGTTCAGAAGTACAAGAGGGCAAGGGAAGATGCATAGAAAAACAGATGCAGCAAAACAAAAGAAAACAATCTAAGACTCAATGACTAAGATGACCCTAGTTTTGACATGATCTTGGCCAGCATATCATGAATCCCATTGTTGCTCTCATTCTGCCTCTCCATGAAAGCACGAAACTCAGCGTTGATCGATCTCTGCTCATCCTGGTTCTTCTGAATCACTTCTAGAGTCCTTGCGAGATGAGAAGGTTCATCAGAAGAAGCTTCACAACTTCTTTCCAGAGGGATGGCATTCTGATCCGTAGCTTCCATAGTCAGATCATTTGCAGGATTTTCCTCAACAGGAATGGTTTCAGCAACATGATCTTCAGCATCCGCTTCTTCCATAGAAGCATCTCCATACTCTGCAGCAGGAACCTCAAAATCTCCATTCTCAAGAGCCTGAAGAATGGCAGCCAGATTCCATGGAGCAGAAGGACCTTCAACTTCTGGTGGGTCAACAACTTCTGGAATGACCAAGCTTGGATCTTCCTCAGAAGGATTTTCCCTCAGAAATTCAAAGAGAGTAATGAAGTCTCCAATCAGAACAAGATATTGAGGTCTCCATACCACAATCTCCCTGCAAGGGTTAGCTTCCATTACAGCAGCAATTCTTGCTTCTTCCAGCTCATCCACAAATCGCTTCTCTTCTACAGCAACCCTGTTTCTGAGGGGATGAGAGTAAATACCATTATCACCCTCCAGAAGATAACCAGCATAACCAGGGGCAGCAGCCACTAGTCTCTTCTGAACTCCCATAGCTCCTACTTGAAAATCCTGGCGAAAGCTTCTCCAGAGGTTTCTTGTAGAAACATCATCAAGACCATTGAGGAAAGCATCCTTCAAGAGGTCCAGCCTACTGATCACTTCACTTCTGAACAACTCCAGGCAAATGATAGGTTCAGGTTCAGGAGGGTTGAAGGTGAATTTGTAGTCTGGGTAGAGAAGGCAGTAAGGGTTGGATTTTCTGGTAGTTAGGGGATGGGATAGAGAAGATGGAGGTGCAGTGTTTGAAGAGGATGGAATATCAGTGAAGGGGGTTGATGAGGAAGGTATATCTGTGGGTGTGGGAAGGATGGTAGTTATGGGGGTAGGGTTGAGAACTTGAGAAGATGATGGTGTTTGCAAGCTATTAGGTAAAGGTGATATGGGGGTAGGAGTTTGTGCAGAAGGAGGTGATTGAGGGATATTTGCAGAGGTAAGGGTGTTTTGAGGTTCATAAGGAGAGGGTTGGATAGGTGGAGGTTGGTACACTTGCCTAGAGAAGTTACCTGTTCTGATTGCCTCGAAGGAATCAACCTTAAGAGGGTCATAAGTGACCTTCTGCCTTGTTTCTCTCTTGGCAGCTTCTTCTGCAGCCTTTCTCTTTAGCCTTTTCTCTCGCTTCTTCTTATCCTCCTTCTTGAGGTCAGCTTGAGAAGGAAGCACTCTTCCACGAATCCATGCAGGATCAATAGAAGATTGATTTCTCACAGAAGCTTCCAAATAGAACTTAACCGCCTGGCAAAGTTCTGCTTGGAACAAAGTAGAGAAACATGCAACGGGAATTCTTCTGGGTTGAATGTCAAAGGGAACAACAGTTATTTCCTTGACAAGTTCCATTCTCAGCAAGTCAAGACCATTGAAGATAGAACCCCGAGTGACTCTAAAGAAGTTAGGTGTTCCAATAGTCCTTAGGGAGTCCATCAGGTCACTTTCAATCAGAATGTCTGAGATCATTCTGGCGAAAGGAACAACATTTCTTTGGAGATGAGGATACTTTGCACGTTCGTCATCTCTTGACTCTTCAATAGCCAACTTCAGATTCTCAAAAATGATGTTGGAGATGTTGATTTCAATTCTTCTTTCGACGCAGAAGAGAGTGTACTTGTGGTCAGGACTGATGTAAGATGAAGAGAAGGATCTATTTCTGTGATGAAGAGAGCCCAGAATAATCTCAGCCCAAACTTGATAAAACGGCTTCAAGGTACTAGTTTGACTTGAATCAACACCGGTAACACACGAAATCAGCTTCTCAACCTAGAACCAATCAACTCTGCCAGGAAGAGGACCAATGACTCCTTCTTCATCGTCCAAGTTGTACAGCTTCCTGATTAACTTCTCAGTTATCACAACTTCATGCCCTAGCACGAAGGAGATAATGGCGGTTGGAGTGACGGTTGCATGAACCCAGAAATCTTTCACAAGGGCTGGATAACTTGGTCCAACCAATCTAGCCAGATAGTTTGACCATCCCTGTGCCATGATCTTAGCATCAGGTTTGAAACCATATGCTTTCAAATTTTCAAAGTCCACTGAGGACTCACAGAGAACTTCCAGTTCTGATTGAGGAATGGAGCAAGTCTTCAGAGGAGCGTATCTGTGCTTGTTGTATACCAGTTGAGAGGAGGACATTTCTTATGCTGGGTTTGATGTGCTTGATGAAGGATTCATGAAGATGTTGCTTGGTTTCAGATCACAAACTAGAGTTTGAAAGAACGAATGCAGAGAAAGAGATGCACAGATGGAGAGAGAGTGAAAAAGATGAAATGAAGATGAAGCGGGTTATTTAAACGGTTTGAAAAGAAATAAAATAAAATAAAAAGAAAACTGTTTAAATGAAATGATTACAGAAAAACATGACATTTAATGAGAAATGACGTTAGGAGAGATAAAGTGACAAAATGAAATGATTTGCACAGTTACCTAGGGCGGCGTCTCCTCAACTGCACGCATGCTTGTCCAAAAATAGTGAACACGTGTTCATTTTCTGGAAAGACTGGTGACAACTGTTTTACTATAAAAGAGCTTCTGAATCAACTTAGATAATGAAACGTTAGTAATAACAGAATCAGAACTTCTAATTGATCATTATCAGAACTTCTTATAGCTGCCTAGTCCTAACACATTTCAGAAGTTATTCATACACAGATCTTCTCATCTTCTCATTCTGGGCATAAGTCCATACTGATATTCTTCAGAATGAACTTAAACCTATCTTCAGCAAGGGGTTTTGTAAAGATATCAGCCCATTGATGGTCTGTATCCACAAAGTTCAAAGAAAGAACACCCTTCTGAACATAGTCCCTCATAAAATGATGTTTAATCTCAATATGTTTAGCTTTGGAATGTAAGATAGGATTCTTAGATAAACATATAGTAGAAGTATTATCACAGAAAATAGGAGTGTTACTCTCATATATCTGATAATCTTCTAGCTGACTCTTCATCCAGAGCATTTGTGTGCTACACCCAGCAGCAACAACATATTCTGCTTCTGTTATTGAGAGCGCTATGGTAGCTTGCTTCTTGTTGTACCAGGAGATCAGATGACTTCCAAGAAATTGACAACTTCCAGAAGTACTCTTCCTTTCAATTCTATCTCCAGCATAGTCAGCGTCACAGAATCCTACTAAGTTGTATTCTTTAGATCTTTTGTAGACTAAACCAACGTTAGTAGTACCTTTCAGATACCTCAGAATTCTCTTAACAGCAGTTAAGTGAGATTCTCTAGGATCTGATTGGAATCTAGCACACAAACAATCACTGAATAGAATGTCAGATCTAGAAGTAGTTAAGTATAGAAGAGATCCAATCATACCTCTGTGCAACTTCTGATCTACCTTCTTACTTACCTCATCCTTACCTAGAACACATGTTGGATGCATAGGAGTTTTGGCTTCTTTGCTTTCAGAGAGATTAAACTTCTTCAGAAGTTCTTTCACATACTTCGTTTGATGAACATAAGTTCCATCAGAAGTTTGGTTGATTTGAATCCCAAGGAAATACTTAAGTTCACCCATCATACTCATTTCAAATTCAGCCTGCATAGACTTAGCAAACTCCTTTCCAAGTGAAGCATTAGATGTTCCAAAGATAATATCATCAACATAAATTTGACAAATTAAGATATCCTTCTTAGATGTTTTACACAAAAGAGTCGTGTCCACTTGTCCTCTAGTGAAACCATTGTCCAAAAGGAAAGAACTTAATCTTTCATACCAAGCTCTGGGAGCTTGCTTCAACCCATACAATGATTTCTTAAGTTTGAAAACCTGTTCTAGAGACTTAGAGTCTTCAAAACCAGGAGGTTAGTGGACATAGACTTCCTCATCTATATAGCCATTTAAGAAAGCACTCTTAACATCCATCTGATACAGAGTGATGTTATGTTGAGTGGCAAAAGAAATCAATAAGCGAATAGATTCTAACCTGGCCACTGGTGCAAAGGTTTCTGTATAGTCAATCCCTTCTTGCTGACTATATCCCTGAGCCACCAGTCTGGCTTTGTTTCTTACCACATCTCCCTTCTCACTGAGCTTGTTTCTGAACACCCACTTTGTACCAATGATGTTGAATCCTTTAGGTCTAGGAACCAAATCCCATACATCATTCCTTGTAAACTGATTTAGTTCTTCTTGCATGGCAATTGTCCAGTCTGGATCTTCTAGAGCATGATCAACAGAAGTTGGCTCGATCAAAGAGACAAGACCTAATTGACATTCTGCATTGTTCTTAAGGAATGCTCTTGTTCTGATGGGATCATCTTTCTTTCCAAGGATCACATCTTCTGAGTGAGCAGAGGTGAGTCTAGAAGATCTTCTGACTGTTGGCTCTTCAGAAATTCTGAGATTCTCTAAAGATGCAGCAACTTGATCTTCTGATTCTTTGCTTCTGAGACTTTCAGCTTCTGGAGCTTTGCTTCTTGGTTCTACAACTTCTGATATGTCAATATCTATATCTGCAAAATTCTCAAACTGCTTTGGCTTTTCAAGACCAAGCTTATCATCAAACCTGATATTGATTGATTCTTCTACAACCAATGTCTCAGTATTGTATACTCTGTAGCCTTTAGAGCGTTCAGAATATCCAAGAAGAAAACATTTTTGTGCCTTAGAATCAAACTTACCAAGATGATCTTTAGTATTCAGAATAAAACACACACATCCAAACGGATGAAAATAAGAAATGTTGGGCTTTCTGTTCTTTCACAATTCATAAGGAGTCTTATTTAGAATAGGTCTTATAGAGATTCTATTCTGAATATAACATGCAGTGTTTATTGCTTCTGCCCAGAAGTGCTTAGCCATATTGGTCTCATTGATCATGGTTCTGGCCATTTCTTGCACAGTTCTATTCTTTCGCTCTACAACTCCATTTTGCTGTGGAGTTCCAGGGCAAGAGAAATCATGGGCAATACCATTTTCTTTGAAGAACTCCTCAAAGAATCTGTTCTCAAATTCGCCACCATGATCACTTCTGACCTTTATGATTTTGCACTCCTTCTCAGATTGGATCTGAGTGCAGAATTCAAAGAACACTGAATGAGACTCATCCTTGTGTTTTAAGAACTTTACCCATGTCCAGCGGCTATAATCATCTACGATGACTAATCCATATTTTTTCCCCTCTGACAGATGCTGTTTTGACTGGTCCAAACAGATCAATGTGCAGAAGTTCTAACGGCCTTGAGGAAGAGACAACATTCTTAGATTTGAATGCAGGTTTGGAGAACTTGCCCTTCTGACATGCTTCACAAAGAGCATCTGATTTATATTTCAGATTTGGGAGACCTCTGACCAGATTTAGTTTGTTAATCTGAGAAATCTTTCTCAAACTAGCATGTCCTAATTTTCTGTGCCAGACCCATTGCTCTTCAGAAACAGACATAAGGCAAGTCACCTTCTGCTTCTCAAGATCAGAAAGATCAATCTTATAAATGTTGTTCTTTCTCTTGCCTGTAAATAGGATTGAGCCATCCTTCTGACTTACAGCCTTGCAAGACTTTTGATTGAAGATTATGTCATAACCATTGTCACTTAATTGACTTATGGACAATAAGTTATGCGCTAATCCTTCTACAAGAAGTACATTAGTTATGGAAGGAGAGTTACCAATACTTATGGTTCCAGAGCCAATAATCTTGCCCTTCTGATCTCCTCCAAACTTGACTTCTCCACCAGACTTAAGCACCAGGTCTTGGAACATAGACCTTCTTCCCGTCATGTGTCGCGAGCACCCAGAGTCCAGGTACCATGACATTTTGTGCTTTGCCTTCTTTGCTGCTAAGGATATCTGCAACAGAAATTATCTTCTCCTTAGGTACCCACAATTTCTTGGGTCCTTTCTTGTTAGTTTTCCTTAAGTTCTGATTGAACTTGGGTTTAGCATGATAAGTAACAGGAGGAACAGCATGATATTCTTTGGGTTTGTCAGCATGATATCTTTTAGGTTGTGTCACATGCTTCTTGGTGTGTGTTGTGTTAAAACTCTGTGCATGTGATGTGAGCTTGATATCATGTGAGTGGCCATATTTGAACTGATCATACAATGGCTTGTATGTGATTTTCAAATCATCAACCAGTTCAAATTTATGTGAGGTATCACCCTCATAGCCAAAACCAAACCTTTTGTTTCCAGAAACACCATATATCATAGAAGCAAGATGACTTCTGCCAATACTTCTAGATAGGAACTTTCTGAAGCTCGAGTCATATTCTTTCAGAATATGATTGAGACTAGGAATGGATTTTTCTGAATCAGAAGGAGATCCACTATCTTTGGATAATTTTAAAACTTTTTCCTTCAGTTCAGAATTTTCCACTTCCAGCTTCTTAGTTTCAAATTCAAATTGCTTTTTCAGCTTTTTGTATTTGATACTAAGATGAGCCTTGAGTTCCAGAAGTTCAGTTAAACTGGAAACTAACTCTTCTCTAGATAGTTCAGAAAATACCTCTTCAGAATCTGATTCTGATGTAGATTCTGATCCATCATCCACTGTAGCCATCAGTGCAAAGTTGGCTTGCTCTCCTTCGGAGTCTGATTCTAATTCTGATTCAGAATCATCCCATGTTGCCATAAGACCTTTCTTCTTATGAAACTTCTTCTTGGGATTCTCCTTCTGAAGTTTTGGACATTCATTCTTGAAGTATCCAGGCTCATTACACTCATAGCAGACGACCTTCTTCTTGTCAGATCTTCTGCCACCAGAAGATTCTCCTCGTTCAAACTTCTTTGAACTTATGAAGCTTTTGAACTTCCTTTGTTTGCTCTTCCAGAGTTGGTTTACCCTTCTGGAGATCATGGACAGTTCATCTTCTTCTTCTGATTCTGATTCTTCAGAATCTACTTCTTCAGCCTGAAAAGCGTTAGTGCATTTTTTAATATTAGATTTTAATGCAATAGACTTACCTTTCTTCTGAGGCTCATTTGCATCCAGCTCTATCTCATGGCTTCTCAAGGCACTGATTAGCTCTTCCAAAGAAACCTCATTCAGATTCTTTGCAATCTTGAATGCAGTCACCATTGGACCCCATCTTCTGGGTAAGCTTCTGACGATCTTCTTTACATGATCAGCCTTGGTGTAACCTTTGTCCAGAACTCTTAATCCAGCAGTTAGCGTTTGAAATCTTGAGAACATCTTCTCAATATCTTCATCGTCCTCCATCTTGAAGGCTTCATATTTCTGGATTAGAGCAAGAGCTTTGGTCTCCTTGACTTGAGCATTTCCTTCATGGGTCATTTTAAATGACTCATATATATCATGGGCAGTTTCCCTGTTAGATATCTTCTCATACTCAGCATGAGAGATAGCATTCAGCAAAATAGTCCTACATTTATGATGATTTTTGAAAAGCTTCTTATGATCATCATTCATTTCTTGTCTTGTAAGCCTTACGCCAGTAGCGTTCACTGGATGTTTGTAACCATCCACCAGAAGATCCCATAAGTCACAATCTAGACCAAGGAAGTAACTTTCCAGTTTATCTTTCCAGTATTCAAAGTTTTCACCATCAAATACTGGTGGTCTAGTATAACCATTGTTACCATTTCCATTGTATTGCTCAGCAGAGCCAGATGTAGATGTAGGTGTGTTTGTTGGAATTTCACCAGCCATCTTTTGCTGAAGCGTTTTTCTCTTCCTGAATCTTTTCTAAACACGGTTAAGTGCTTGCACCTTAGAACCGGCGCTCTGATACCAATTGAAGGATAGAAAAACACTTAGAAAGGGGGGGGGGGTTGAATAAGTGTAGCTTTAAAACTTGTAAGATAAAAACAATTTGAACAATGATTTTTATCCTGGTTCGTTGTTAACTAAACTACTCCAGTCCACCCCCTTGGAGTGATTTACCTCACCTGAGGATTTAATCCAATAATCACACTTGATTACAATGGTTTTCCACTTAGACAACTGCTAAGTCTTCTAGAGTATCCTGATCACAACCTGATCACTCTAGGAACAAACTGCTTAGACAACTTCTAAGACTTGCTAGAGTATACTAATCAACAACCTGATCACTCTAGTTCTTACAACTTAATGTAAATAAATTCTTTTAAGAGTTACAATGCTTCTTATAAAGCTATTATCACAACTGTGATTTTCTCTTAAGTTTAAGCTTAAATCTCACTAAGATATTACAACAGCAATGTAGTGAGCTTGATGATGAAGTTTGAGAGCTTTTGAATTTGACAGCGATTCTGGATAGTGCGCAAGTGTTGTATTTAGCTTCTCATCAGAACCTCATATTTATAGGCACTTTGAGAAGATGACCGTTGGGAGCATTTAATGCTTTGCATATTCCGTACAGCATTGCATTTAATGTTTCACTCTTTTGTCAACTACCTCGAGCCTTGTTTCCGCTGTGTCTACTGACATTGCCTTTAATAGCTTCTAACGTTCCTTTTGTCAGTCAGCGTAGCCTGCCAGTCTAGTACTTGCTTCTGATCTGATGTTTGTGTAAACAACGTTTGAATGTCATCAGAGTCAAACAGCTTGGTGCAGAGCATCTTCTTGTCTTCTGACCTTGAAGTGCTTCTGAGCGTGATACCATGAGAACTTCAGTGCTTCTGCTTCTGATCTCAAGTTCTTCTGATGCTTCCATAGACCCATGTTCTGATTCTGCTTGACCATATTCTGATGTCTTGCCAGACCATGTTCTGATGTTGCATGCTGAACCTTCTGAGTCAGTGCTTCTTGCGCTGATTTTGTGCATACTCTTTATATAATTCCTGAAATGGAAATTGCATAGTATTAGAGTACCACACTATCTCATACAAAATTCATATGCTTGTTATCATCAAAACTAAGAATATTGATCAGAACAAATCTTGTTCTAACAATCTTATCACAGATAAAAATAGTGTGACATGTTCTTAGATAGATTTCTTTCTTATTAGGAAGTTAGATAGAAAGATTTGTTTGGACTATAAAGTTGTTCTGAGGGAGAGCTTGACTACCCAACATAGAGTATTGGTTATGGATGTAAGAATCAATGGATGTAAAGAGAAGAAATCATGTGGGAGTGCCACGAATCATGTGGGAGTGCCACGATTCAAGTGGTCACATTTAAGGATTAGAAACTGATAACACGATTTTATATCGTATATTTAGCCTGAAACCCATAGATATTTATAGCATTTTCCGTTTATTATATTGATTTATTATGATATTATGCGAGTTTTTGCTTTGTTTCAGGTTTTGCACTCTTATTATGACTAATTGTGAAAAAGAGAAGAAATGGAGCTAAAACGACCCATATCTATGCCTAAAAGACGGAAAATAGGTGCTGAAGTAAAAAGGGAGTGCAAATAAGGCCCAAGTGTGCTGAAAGAGACCCAAAGACCCAATGAAGCAATCCATCCCACGAAGGAAAGCAACCCAATCCACACAAGTAAGCGGAGACGCACGTCTCCAACGTCTCTATGCCACATCAGCAAAAGGGAGACGCACGTCTCCATTTCCCTAAAGTTTCTCCACTTGAGACGCACGTCTCAAGTCACGCGCCCAGTCTTCCTGAAGAATCGGAGACGCACGTCTCCAAGCCAGTCTGAAGAGTTCCCTCTTTTCACGCAACGTCACTGCAAAGCATCCCCTATAAATAGAAGCAGTCACTTCAGTCCAAAGTGTCCGATTTCCTGCTAACGAAGTGCTGCCGAAATTGTACCGCGAATCATATTTTTCATTCTGCTTTCATTCAAACACTTATTTTCTCACAACGATTTCTACACCGGAAATTGTTGTGAACTTTTTATAAATCTAGCCTTACGTTAGATTTATCGTTTTTATTTCCTTGTTTTATTTTCTGTCCGTTTAAATTCCGAAGAACGATCCAGCCAACTTGTGGTGGAGGTTCGATACTTGAAGATTTACTTGCCATTTATTTAATTCAGGTTTAATATTTACCGCCTTATTTATATATTTATTTGCATGATATATTGTATGCCTATTACCATGCCTATTATTATAAACCGAATCTATTTATGCATGCTTAACCATATTAATATGTCTGGCTAAATTACTAAGGTGTCGGTATGTAGAGTAAGTTAACCAAGGGATCCGAAATAAATTGGCTTAATTATGTTTTATTAAATATCACTTATTTTTGGTTTATATGTCTAATTTAATTAGTAAGTCTTAAAACCAATAGAGCGAAAGTTTGAGGGGTTAAGACGGTCAAAGGTTAAAATCAATAGAGCGAAAGTTTGAGATCTTTAACCAGATAGTAGACATAGGACATTAATTTTAAGGATGGCGAAAGCGTATTAAAACTAATTGGGACTTATTTATTTTCAAAAATTGTTTTTACACCCGAGCGGGATGGCGAAAGCGTACGTTAGGGATATTAGCATGTTCCGAGTCAACAGAGCGAAAGTTTGAGATTAGGAGATTTAAATAGATAACAACTTCATAAAATAGGCATTTTATTAATTACGTTGTTTCCAAAAAGCTCTTCTAAAATCTAATGGGATGGCGAAAGCGTACATTAGGATTAGGATAGTAATCTGAATCAACAGAGCGAAAGTTTGAGACGAGGATTTTTAATCAATTGAATTAGTAAAGATTTTTAATTAAATTATGCAAAAGCCAATGGACCTTCGGATTACCTTAAGTTAAACGAAATACATACTGATACCTGTCTTTTATTATATTCTTTATTTCTCACTATCACTCTCCCTTAGGAACAATCAAAATTTTAGTAGCCCTAGTTTTACATAGTAACTTTAGATAACGGTAGATCGATTCATAGTCCCTATGGATTCGATATCTTTTAAAACTACACGACACGACTGTGCACTTGCAGTCATCAGATTCATAGACACGTAAAGTCGCGATCAAGTTTTTGGCGCCGTTGCCGGGGACTATTTAAGTCGATATCGTAACTCACTGTTACACCGTAGAGACTAGGACAATTCTTCCCTTTCTTTCTGAACGATTGTATGCCAAATACTCTATCACAAGGAGGAGATTTAATACAACGAATTAACGAGATCGAACGTTTCATTAACGTCAAACGTCGAGCTCGCAATCTTCCCGAAGTAGCACCAATTCCTATTAATCAGGAATTGACTTTTACTGATCAAATTAATCAAATCACCCCAAAGTTAGAGATGGCTGCTATTCGTCCTCTTAGAGACTATGCCGCTCCTTCGCGCGCTGAACCGCACTCAAGTATCGCACCACCTGCGATTGAGGCAAACAATTTCGAACTGAAACCTTCGTTGGTCCAAGCTGTTCAACAGAATCAATTCTCTGGAAGCCCTGTAGACGACCCTAACCTTCATTTATCTGTGTTCGTGCAATACGCCGACACTGTCAAAGCTAACAACGTTAGTCCCGAAGCTATTCGATTACGTCTCTTTCCTTTCTCCTTGAGAGATAGAGCTAGAGCGTGGCTTCAATCCCTGCCTTCTAATTCCATAACTACATGGGATGAATTGAAGAGAGTATTCTTAGCAAGATACTTTCCGCCTAGCAAAACTGCTATGCTTAGAGGTCAAATCAACGGATTTACCCAGAAAGATAACGAATCACTCTTCGAAGCTTGGGAACGTTACAAGGACATGCTTAGAATATGCCCTCATCATGGACTCAAACCATGGCTGATCATCCATACTTTCTATGGTGGTCTCTTATATAACACTAAAATGACTATAGATGCCGCTGCTGGCGGAGCATTAATGGACAAACCCCATGATGAAGCGTACAAACTCATAGAGAACATGGCACAAAACCATTACCAATGGGGTGGAGAACGATCCGCTCTAGAGAAAACCCAAACCAAAGGAGGAATGTACGAAGTAAGTGGTATAGACCGCGTTAACGCTAAAGTAGACGCTTTAACTCAAAAGATCGAGAACTTAACCATCACTCCTTCAGCCACCGCTGCTGCTGTAACACCTAACTGCGAGATCTGTGGATTGACTAGACATGTAGTTGCCGAATGTCAACTCTTGACTGGAGTCCCGTCTGATCAAGTAAACTATGCTCAAGGAAACCCTTATTCTAACACGTACAACCCTGGATGGAAAAACCACTCGAACTTTTCTTATAAGAACAACAATGCGTTGTACGCACCTGGACAAGCACCTGCTGTACCACCTGGCTACCAAAAAGCGCCTGTAGCTGCTCAAAATACCCCTAGGAAGTCGAATCTAGAAATCATGATGGAAAACTTTATAGCTTCCCAACAACAAACCAATAAAGACTTCCTGAACCAAAACATCCACAACAGCGAGCAACTTAAACAACTATCGAACAAAGTAGATGCTTTAGCTACTCATAACAAAATGCTAGAAACTCAAATCTCACAAGTAGCCCAACAACAAGCACCTACTGCTGCCCCTGCTGGCACGTTTCCTGCTCAACCACAACCTAATCCTAAAGGACATGCGAACGCAATAACACTACGAAGTGGAACGAATTATGATGGACCCATTGATCCTAGAACTCAAAACGTACCCATGTCACAACAAGAGCCAAAGGAAACCCAAAAACATCAACTGATGACCAAACTGCTAAGACTAAAGAGAACAATAACGAAGTGGAACCTGAAAAAGAGAAACCTTATGTTCCACCACCACCCTATAAGCCACCAATTCCTTATCCTTAGAGATTAGCTAAATCAAAAACCGAAGCGCAATTTAAAAGATTTGTAGAACTTCTGAAACAATTAAACATAACCATACCATTCACAGAAGACATAACTAAAATGCCTTCGTACGCTAAATTCCTAAAAGAAATCTTATCAAACAAAAAGAAACTCGAGGATAACGAAACCGTAACGCTTACCGCTGAATGTAGCGCTATCATCCAAAATAACATGCCTCCAAAACTGAAAGACCCTGGTAGTTTCTCTATACCCTGCGTAATAGGTAAAACCATTATAGAGAAGGCCTTGTGCGATTTAGGAGCTAGTGTTAGTTTGATGCCTCTTTCAACCTGTAAGAAACTAAATCTAGGTGAGCTTAAAGCAACGAGAATGTCTCTTCAACTAGCTGACCGTTCAGTAAAATACCCTGTAGGAATGTTAGAAAATATCCCTGTTTGTGTAGGTCAATTCTACATCCCAACTGACTTCATCATAATGGATATCCAAGAAGATTCTAACATCCCGATCATATTAGGAAGACCGTTCTTAGAAACCGCTGGTGCAATTATAGATGTAAAGCGAGGAAAGCTTACTTTCGAAGTAGGAGAAGAGAAAATAGAATTTATCCTTTCCCAATTCCTAAAAGCACCTTCTATAATTGACACATGCTGTTCTGCTGACATAATCGACGAGTGTGTCAAAGAAATAAAATCCGAACCAAATAAGGAAACCGAGATCCTAAGAACTCCTATGTCGCCAATTCTTGAAGATGACAACTGGCGTGAGGAATATCAAGATGACCACCTGAGTGAATGCTTAGATTTAACTCCCGATCCTATACCTGTACCTAAGAAACCTGCTATAGAGCTGAAAACACTTCCTACCGATCTTAGATACGAATTTCTAGACGAAGAACTAAACCGACCGATTATAGTGAACGCCAATTTAGGACGAACCGAGACTGAAAAACTACTTAATGTCCTAAGAAAATACCCGACCGCTTTAGGATATAACATATCAGATTTGAAAGGTATAAGCCCTTCTCTGTGTATGCACCGCATTATGCTCGAAGACGATAGTAAAACCTCTAGGGAACATCAAAGGCGGATAAATCCTATTATGAGCGATGTGGTTAAAAAGGAAATCCAAAAGCTGCTAGAAGCCGGAATAATATATCCTATATCCGATAGTAAATGGGTTAGCCCTGTTCACGTCGTACCAAAGAAAGGAGGAGTTACTGTAATCACTAACGCTAAAGGCGAATCTGTAGCACAACGTACCCAAACTGGATGGAGAATGTGCATTGACTATAGGAAGCTAAACAAAGCCACCCGAAAAGACCATTTCCCTTTACCTTTCATAGATCAAATGCTCGAACGCCTAGCTAAACACTCGCATTTCTATTATCTGGATGGATACTCCGGATTTTTCCAAATTCCTATCCACCCTGACGACCAAGAGAAGACCACGTTTACCTGTCCTTATGGTACATTCGCTTATAGACGAATGCCTTTTGGACTATGCAATGCACCCGCGACCTTCCAAAGATGCATGATGGCAATATTTGCCGACTTCCTAGATGGAATAATGGAGGTCTTTATGGACGACTTCTCTGTCTGTGGAGGAAGTTTCGAAACATGTTTAGAGAACCTTGAACTGGTACTTAAACGATGCGTAAGCGTTAACCTAGTCCTTAATTGGGAAAAATGCCATTTCATGGTTCGACAAGGAATTGTACTTGGACACATCGTATCCGATAGAGGGATCGAAGTGGATAAAGCTAAAATCGAAATTATCGAAAACCTTCAACCTCCCAAAACCGTTAGAGAAATAAGAAGTTTTCTGGGACACGCTGGTTTTTACCGACGTTTCATTAAGGATTTCTCTAAAATTACAAAACCCTTAACTGAACTACTAATGAAAGACACCGAATTCATTTTTACCGATAAATGCACCGAAGCATTTCATACGCTTAAACGAGCATTAATCTCTACGCCAATTATGCAACCTCCCGACTGGAATGAGCCTTTCGAAATAATGTGTGACGCGAGTGATTATGCTGTAGGAGCCGTTCTAGGGCAAAGAAAAGATAAGAAACTACATGTCATATACTATGCGAGTAGAACCCTAGACGAAGCTCAAATGAATTATGCCACGACAGAAAAAGAATTATTAGCTGTCGTATTTGCATTAGACAAGTTCCGTTCTTACCTGGTAGGAGCCAAAATAATCATATACACTGACCATGCTGCCATTAGGTACCTCCTAACCAAAAAGGACGCCAAACCAAGACTTTTGAGATGGATCTTGTTATTACAAGAGTTCGACCTGGAAATTAAAGATAAAAAGGGTACTGAAAATGTCGTAGCAGATCACCTCTCTCGACTAGAAAATCTAAAACCCGAACAAGTACTAATTGACGACGATTTCCCTTATGAAAGACTCATCGCTCAATTAGAAGCAAATGAATTCGAACCATACCATCCAAACGCTGAAACCAACAACTTAGCTGAAATAGTTTTAGCCCGCTCTGACACACCTTGGTATGCAGATTTCGTAAACTACCTAGCTGCTGGTGTGCTTCCTCCTGATCTAAGTTACCAACAGAAGAAGAAATTCTTCCATGACCTAAAACATTACTATTGGGACGACCCACTCCTGTTCAAAAGAGGCTCCGATGGAATCTTTAGACGTTGTGTACCCGAGGAAGAAATAGGAAGCATAATAACACACTGCCATTCTGCACCGTGTGGAGGACACCATAGCACATTTAGAACCTGCGCCAAAATCCTTCAATCTGGACTTTTCTGGCCCAACCTGTGGAAAGACGTTTATTTTGCTGTAATAAACTGTGATAGATGCCAACGAACCGGAAACATTTCGAGACGTGATGAAATGCCTCAAAAAGGCATTCTTGAAGTAGAAATATTTGACGTCTGGGGAATAGACTTTATGGGTCCGTTTCCGTCGTCGTTTGGAAATCAATATATACTCGTAGCTGTCGATTACGTTTCAAAATGGATAGAGGCTATCGCTTCTCCTACAAACGATACACGAGTAGTTATCAAACTCTTCAAAAATGTCATCTTTCCTAGGTTCGGTGTGCCAAGATTGGTAATTAGCGATGGTGGTTCCCATTTCATTTCAAGAATACTCGAGAAACTCCTTCGAAAATATGGAGTAAATCACCGAATAGCTACACCATACCACCCACAAACAAGCGGACAAGTAGAAGTATCTAACCGCGAAATAAAACAAATATTGGAGAAAACTGTTGCTATATCTAGGAAAGATTGGTCAACCAAGCTAAATGAAGCTTTATGGGCTTATAGAACAGCTTTCAAAACTCCAATAGGAACTACCCCATTCAAACTAGTTTATGGAAAATCATGCCACCTACCGGTAGAGTTAGAACATAAAGCCTATTGGGCCATTAAGAACTTAAACCTAAACTACACTGCCGCTGGTGAGAGACGACTTCTAGACATAAACGAATTGGAAGAACTTAGACAAGACGCTTACGAAAACGCCAAAATCTATAAAGAGAGAACGAAAAAATGGCACGACAAGCGTATATCTAGGAAAAATTTTAGCATAGGCGATAAAGTACTTTTATTTAATTCTAGACTAAAATTATTTCCTGGTAAGTTACGATCTAGATGGTCTGGCCCTTTCGAAATAACTAACATATTTCCGAGTGGAGCGATAGAAATCAAAGGAGAAACCGTCAAACCTTTTGTCGTAAATGGGCAACGTCTTAAGTATTACCATCTTCTCGAACACGATGAAAACATCGAAGTTTTTAAACTTGACGAGCTGCCCGCTCTTTCGAAAAAATAGTTTTCTATTTTTAAAATCGTCGAGCTTACGACATAAAACAAAGCGCTTGGTGGGAGACAACCCACATTTATTTATTCTTTTATTTTATTTTATTTTTATTTTTAACCTTTTAATTTTCATTTAAATAATCTATTCTATTTTTTTTAATTATTTTAATTTTAATCATTTTTTATTTTTTTTCATACATCTTATAATAATTATTATAATTATAACTGCTATCTTAATTCGAAAAAATATTTCCTTTTACAATTATATTTATTATTATAACTTGTTACTTAATTTTATTTTTATTTTTAATTTTAAATAAACACTAGCCTAGTTCTAACTTAATCTTAATATTTTCAACTTCTAGGTTTTTCTTAACTACTAACTAAGATGCAAGAAGTCGATAATATGGAAGTTGTGTTCCGTGGTAGAGGACAAGAAGCAAGATTTGATAAGCTGGCTGAAAGACAAATGGATTTGACTTGCTACCCTCACCAACCGACTATGGTACGACTTGGTATCGAAGAAAGCATTTTGCACCTGCTAAACCAAATTGGTTGGACTGGTTGTCACCTGTTCCGCAAGTTTAGTACCTACCGGAAACTCACTCTGGAATTCTTGAGCTCCCTGACCTATCTTCCTAACTGTGGACAAGGACTGAGAAAAGGAGTCATTCTCTTTAGACTCTTTGGTATGGAATTTAACTTTTGCATCCGAGATTTTGCTGAAATGCTAGAGCTACCTCATGGATCAGATGCATACACCAAAGTAGCTGAAGACAGTCTTGCTTACTGGGAGTTGGAAAGATACTGGGGCAAGATCACTGGAAACGACAACCCTGAAGAGAACGAATTCCAATCTGAGAACATCCATAACCCCGCTTTCAGATACTTCCATAAGATCATTGCTCACTACATCTTTGGAAAACCTGATAATATCACTGAAGTTTCTAGAGAAGAGTTATTCATCATGTTCTGCTCCTCTCAGAATCGCCCGGTCAATGCCATCGCATTCATGCTAACAAACTTCGAGCGCATCACGCAAGACGAAGTTTCACCTATTAGGATCGACAGATTTGTCACTATGATTGCTAATGCCATAGGAATGAGAGTACCTTTGCTTAGATTGACACCTCTTGGTTCCCACAATTCTATGGACATTCATTTCTGCTTTAACCGAGGTATCATCGGTAACCTTGGACCTGATCAGTTTGATTTACTCATTGATAACAAAGTATTGGATCAGTTCACTTTACCGAGTCCAAGGATGAGTGTGCACAACCCTGCTAACTGGCTTTACTATGGTCAGATTCCTGAGAGAGAACCCTCACCTGAAACCCCTCAAGCTTATGAACATTTTGATGAGGAAATGCACGTATCAGAATCTGAGCCTGACACTCCTCCTGGATACTATGACCCTAATCCTGAAGATGAACTCATTCCTGATTATAAACCTCTTTCTGAAGATGAACCTATACCTGAGTATGAGCCTGAAACTCCCTCTGAAGATTCTGTTGATGATTACACTGTTGATATGACTAATGTCGAGCTCGAGCAACAACAACCCGCTGCATCCACCGCATCAGTAAATCAAAGAATGCCTAATCTGAACACGCACGAGCAAGCCATCACTGCACTACAACAAGATGTACAACATGTGCGCAACGAGCTTCACACTTTGCAAATGCATTTCTTCGATTTCATCGACACCGTCAATGCTCAGTTCGACGAAGTTTTCAAGCACATTTATTCTAATGTGCACAACAATAGACGTGGCTAGATGTCACCGTTTAGATTATTAGATTTTATTTCTAGTTTTAGTAATTTCAAATTCCTAGTTTAGAATTTAATTTTCTGCACTTTTGCATTCTTCTCCTGTTAACACTCAGTACCGGTTTAATTTTAAATGCAATTTTCTATTTATTACTGCTACTGTGTTTTACTACATCACTATTAAACTGCTATGCATTCCTGTATACCATATTTTTGCCGTTTATAGTATGATACAATGACACTGTACTGAGCTGGTATTCTGTATTAATGCTACTGTCAGAATTGGTCCACACCTGCACGCGTGGAAACCACTTACCTGAGCTAGGAGACGCACGTCTCCATTCATGTGGGACCAGCAGTCTGCATGCATAGGACAGGAGACGCACGTCTCCATGCCTGTCCCCCAGCAGACTGGCTGCCTGAGACGCGCGCCTTCCCAAGGCCAGCAGTCTGTGCTGCCTTTTTGACCACGCAGAAGACCACATTTATCCCATTTTTGAATTTTGAATTTGAATTTCAAAATTCATTCTTCCTCATTCTTCCCCTATTTATTCCATTTAAACACCATAAACATCATTCATCCTCCATCATTCACCTCTTAATTCTTTATCACTTCCCAATCTTCTATTCCATTCAAACTTCAAACACCACCATAATTCCATTTTAATTCTACATTAACCACACCATTCTAAAACCTCACTATAAAACCACACCACCACCACTCTTACTTTTCACAACCTTCATTCCATTTTCTACCATTCTACTCTCATTTCTATTTTCCATTTTCAAACTCACCATGCCTCCACGTTCAATCATCCGTAGTGTGCGTCCTGAGAGACCACCTCCCGACCTTTCAAATATTATTTTCCGAGAAGACGACAATGATGCTCAACGAACAAAATACACCGCTTTCTATGAACGTTCGGTTGTTCCCACAAAATTTGTGAACACCGAATGTCTAGAAACTTTGGGTCTCATTGATGGTGTCACCCGTTTACTCACCAAATCTAGCCTACACCATCTTTGTACCGAACCCGTACCAACTTATGAGCCGCTCGTCTTAGAGTTCTTGAGTTCTTTCAACTACGACACTCCTTCTAATCAACCGCTCTCAACCGGTAGCATCCAATTTCGGATGTTCAACCGTGAATATACTTTGGATCAAGAAGTAGTGGCTACGTACTTGCACTTTAATACGTCACCAAATGCTCTCTGCACTATCTTTCAAGAACTCAATGGTCGTTCATGGGAGCAACATGCTTTCGAACTGTGGTTTAATCTCACTGGCGAAGTTCCTACTGGTTGGAGGGCTCTACATGCTTCTCACATTCAAAACCCCGCTATACGTTATTTTCAGCGTGTTTTGGGGCATACTATTTTTGCGTGCTCAACAACCATAAGGTAAATCAACATGAACTATTTTTCCTTTACTGTGCGCTAAACAATCACCGTTTCAACGCCGCACCTTTTATGCTCCAACATATCCAAGGCTGTGTCAACGCCCCCGCTACAAACCCCTTTTTGTTTGGCGGACTTATTACCACCTTGGCATGTGCTCTAGGCCTTGGTGATGATCTCCTCTCCCTCTCTCATCTCATGCTACCTGCTCAATCACTCGACCTCACTTATTGCCGTGACTCCCACTTGGTTTCACCCCGCCATGATGGCCGATATACTTTGGTCGTCAACAAAGTTCTTATTCCTTATGTCATCCTTCCGTGCCCCGAAAGAATCAACATCCGTTATGTTCAGCGTTGGAGGCTCATTGAAGACATTCCTCAAGATAACCAACCTGAACATCCTAATGAACCTATGGATGCAAATGAAGAAGAACTCAACCAAGGACAAGCTGATGTCAACCAACCTCCTCAAAACAACCCTCCGCCTATCACTCTTGAAGCCATGTATGCTGCAATTCAACGACAAGACCACCTATTTCAAGCTATGCAGACTAATAAAAATGAAACACTGAGGCTTATTCGAGAGATGCAACAGGAACACCGTAACTATGCTATTAGGAACGAAGGCCAATACACTATAATTGCTACACAATTGCATGATCTTAACATTCGTATGAATGGCTCTCCTACTGATAGACGTCGCCGTGTTCGTACAAGAGGCGCAAGCAGTTCACGCAACCGCAACACTGAGGAGTAGTTCTCATGCACTGAGGACATTGCATCATCTAAGTCTGGGGGAGTCGTATTACTTGCTTTAGTTTTATTTCCTTTTAGTTTATTTCCTTTTAGTTTATTTCCCTTCCTTGTAATGTTTTTTCTAATTCAATAAAGAATATTTATGGAATTTCAAGTCTTATCTTTATAATTCCGTAGTTATTTCAATTTCTTCCATTTTCTTGAGCCATAACAAAAATTCTGCTCTTAAACGATAAACGCAAACCCCACACGTTTGAGAAATACGAAGCTACTCAAACACTCAACGCATAGAAATTGATTCAAGTCAATATCCTTATTGTCCCGACACTCTAAAACCCCCAAGTATGCGTAACCAATTTGAATACCCGTTATACCAAAACCATCGACTTTAATTTTTGAAGTAACCCTTAGTAGTTTATTCTAGCAGTCGGCACCGTCTTAGATACAAACTACGCAGAGAGTCGATGAATATAAGTGTATGATCCTCATAATAATAATTATGTGCTTAACCATAATAAGAAATGTGCCTACTAAGTAAGGTGATCCTCACAAGATCATTTAACCTAACGGTCGCAAATTTCAAATACAAGAAAAATTTAAAAACTCATTGTTGATTGGTTCAGAAGTCATCTGGTACTGAACTTGGTAGGAAGGACTATTGTCCGATTCCCCACAATCTACAAGTGAATGCTAAGGAGTATACCACATATTGTGCCAGAACTCCATGAGAAGGATCATAGTCACTAACCGACTACTCTGCTATGTGCGTGTCAAGATAATGGGCTTAATGTGATTGCGCGCGAATGAAAAGGGTAAAACATGATGACAAGTCAAAAAGTTCGAGCTATAATGGCATGATTCGGATTGGTATGCATACTGGGAGTTGTCTAGTGTCGCTACTATAAGTTTATTGTTTGGATCTGCAACATTATTTTCAAACAAGAACACAATGTAGCTGAGTATGACCGAACGACGTGGTGGAAGCGTGTTTCATTTCGCTGTCCTCCCATTTCTATCTTGTTATTTTGCTTGAGGACAAGCAAAGGTTAAAGTCTGGGGGAATTTGATAACACGATTTTATATCGTATATTTAGCCTGAAACCCATAGATATTTATAGCATTTTCCGTTTATTATATTGATTTATTATGATATTACGCGAGTTTTTGCTTTGTTTCAGGTTTTGCACTCTTATTATGACTAATTGTGAAAAAGAGAAGAAATGGAGCTAAAACGACCCATATCTATGCCTAAAAGACGGAAAATAGGTGCTGAAGTAAAAAGGGAGTGCAAATAAGGCCCAAGTGTGCTGAAAGAGACCCAAAGACCCAATGAAGCAATCCAGCCCACGAAGGAAAGCAACCCAATCCACACAAGTAAGCGGAGACGCACGTCTCCAACGTCTCTATGCCACATCAGCAAAAGGGAGACGCACGTCTCCATTTCCCTAAAGTTTCTCCACTTGAGACGCACGTCTCAAGTCACGCGCCCAGTCTTCCTGAAGAATCGGAGACGCACGTCTCCAAGCCAGTCTGAAGAGTTCCCTCTTTTCACGCAACGTCACTGCAAAGCATCCCCTATAAATAGAAGCAGTCACTTCAGTCCAAAGTGTCCGATTTCCTGCTAACGAAGTGCTGCCGAAATTGTACCGCGAATCATATTTTTCATTCTGCTTTCATTCAAACACTTATTTTCTCACAACGATTTCTACACCGGAAATTGTTGTGAACTTTTTATAAATCTAGCCTTACGTTAGATTTATCGTTTTTATTTCCTTGTTTTATTTTCTGTCCGTTTAAATTCCGAAGAACGATCCAGCCAACTTGTGGTGGAGGTTCGATACTTGAAGATTTACTTGCCATTTATTTAATTCAGGTTTAATATTTACCGCCTTATTTATATATTTATTTGCATGATATATTGTATGCCTATTACCATGCCTATTATTATAAACCGAATCTATTTATGCATGCTTAACCATATTAATATGTCTGGCTAAATTACTAAGGTGTCGGTATGTAGAGTAAGTTAACCAAGGGATCCGAAATAAATTGGCTTAATTATGTTTTATTAAATATCACTTATTTTTGGTTTATATGTCTAATTTAATTAGTAAGTCTTAAAACCAATAGAGCGAAAGTTTGAGGGGTTAAGACGGTCAAAGGTTAAAATCAATAGAGCGAAAGTTTGAGATCTTTAACCAGATAGTAGACATAGGACATTAGTTTTAAGGATGGCGAAAGCGTATTAAAACTAATTGGGACTTATTTATTTTCAAAAATTGTTTTTACACCCGAGCGGGATGGCGAAAGCGTACGTTAGGGATATTAGCATGTTCCGAGTCAACAGAGCGAAAGTTTGAGATTAGGAGATTTAAATAGATAACAACTTCATAAAATAGGCATTTTATTAATTATGTTGTTTCCAAAAAGCTCTTCTAAAATCTAATGGGATGGCGAAAGCGTACATTAGGATTAGGATAGTAATCTGAATCAACAGAGCGAAAGTTTGAGACGAGGATTTTTAATCAATTGAATTAGTAAAGATTTTTAATTAAATTATGCAAAAGCCAATGGACCTTCGGATTACCTTAAGTTAAACGAAATACATACTGATACCTGTCTTTTATTATATTCTTTATTTCTCACTATCACTCTCCCTTAGGAACAATCAAAATTTTAGTAGCCCTAGCTTTACATAGTAACTTTAGATAACGGTAGATAGATTCATAGTCCCTGTGGATTCGATATCTTTTAAAACTACACGACACGACTGTGCACTTGCAGTCATCAGATTCATAGACACGTAAAGTCGCGATCAGAAACAAGGAAGTTTCCAACATCAGATCTTGGAGGGAGGGTTTGAATAAACACAAGGAAGTGCAAATAATATGTGGAATAAGATGACCAAAGAGATTAGAAAAGTGGCTAAATAGATGTTGAGAGAATCAAGAGGTTTTGCACATAGGAGTAAAGAATCGTGATGATAGGATGAAAGTCTACAAAATAAAGTTAGAGTAAAAAAGTGTTTGTTTTAAAGAATGGTTCGTGTATAAAATTGCCGAAACTTGATAAAAGTATAAGAAAGGTAAGAAGGAGACCAAGAAGGCGGCGAGTGAAGAAAAAAACTCAAACTTTTGACAGATTATACAAATCTTTAGTAACTAAAAAAAGACAGACACACATACACACAGACACACATGCGCGCACGCACACACACATAAGAATGTATATATTATTGGATGCAAATCGAGGGTCAACACGAGAGAGCATTTTACACTTGGGACACACCTTTGTGAGAGACACACCACATATTCTCCAAAAACCTTAAGGTGATAGGTGTGTAGATTCTCTTATAAAGTGATCAATCTCCCTTTTTCAAATCAATATGGAACTTCTTCCTCACACTTGATTTTCAACACTCCCCCTCAAGTGTGAGTCTATACAAAATACTCCCCCTCAAGTGGAAGCTCTTTCTTCCACATACTATTGAACCTCCGTTAACTATCCACCACTTGTAGGGAGTACTTTCTATACAAGTAAGTCGGTCCCTTCATTCGAAACTAAAGGCTCATGATACCACTATTGGAGGTAAATAGGGGGTTAACACGGGAGAACATTTTACACTTGGAACACACCTTTGCGAGAGACTCACCACATATTCACCCAAAACCTAAAGGTGATAGGTGTGTGGGTTCTCTCACTTATGAAGTGTTGAATCTTCCTTTTTTCTAGTCAATGTGGGATTTATTCCTCACACTTGATTCTCAACATATACATATATATGGAAGACGTATTTCTTACAACTCATTTAATGAAGGATAAGATATCTCATCAGATTCTAGTAGGCTCAAGATTAAAGAAGAAGATTGAAATTATAATTACTATCGTCGGATTAGAAACAAGAGGTAAATAAAATGTTGAAAAGGATGAGTAATAGTATGGTGGTTGGACCTTACGAAATACCTATTGAAGTGTGCAAAATTCTTGGAAATAGAGGTATTTAGTGGCTCACCAAACTCTTTAGTGTAATTACGATGTCAAAGCAAATGCCAGATGAATGGAGAAAAAGAACTCTAGCTCCAATCTATAAGAACAAAGGGGATATACAAAATTGTGAAAATCCTAGAGGATTAAACTTATGAGTTATACCATGAAACTATGAGAAAATGTTAAGACAAGAGGCTCTAGTCATTAATAATCAATTTGGTTTTATGTCTGGAAGGTCGACCATGAAAGCGATCTATCTACTACGACGTGTGATAAAGCACTATCGAATGAATCAACAAAACTTATACCTAATTTTTATTAACTTAGAGAAGACGTATGATAGAGTGCCTAGAGAGATTTTGTGGAAAATTCTAGACAATAAATGGATTAGGAATGCATATATTCGAGGTATCAAAGATATGTATGAAGGAGTATCGACTAGTGTGCAGACACAAGGTGGAAAGACAGACGATTTTCTCATTACAATAGGTTTGAACCAAAGTTTAACCATAAGCCCTTATCTTTTCATGTTAATTTTGGATGTATCAAT
The DNA here is from genome assembly GCF_029867415.1 of Vicia villosa. NCBI lineage: Eukaryota > Viridiplantae > Streptophyta > Magnoliopsida > Fabales > Fabaceae > Vicia > Vicia villosa. The sequence goes on from NW_026705702.1 coordinate 177,693, forward strand.
GGAACACATCTAAGAGCTAGCATCGAGTTGCATACATAGTGTCCTACTTGAAAAGTAGAAAGAAGATTTAAATGAGAGGTTAAAGACTTGGAGACAATCTTTAGAAACACATGGTTTTCGATTAAACAGAAGTAAGACGGAGTATATGAAATCTAAGTTCAATAACAAAAGAAGCGTTTCTAACCTAGAGGTGAAAGTTGGAAACAATATCACCCCTCAAGTCACACGGTTTAAAGATCTTGGGTCTGTAATACAAAATGATGGATAAATAGAAGCAGATGTAAACCATCGAATTCAAGTTGAAGGAAAATTTTTATCGGTCTACGGTAAGACCTGAGATATTATACGGGACATAATGTGGGCGGGTAAGGAATGGGTGAAAGAGTGAATAAAACCCACAGATGTTTTTAAAATCAAAACTAATAAACTTATCAGAGTTCTGGCTACGGAGGGTTTGTTATACAAGGGGAAGGTTTTAAGCACCCCTCATATCCATGGTACTCCATGAGAACCTTTTTGTTTTTGTGTTATTATCTTCTGTTTATAAATACCTTTTTTTGTGAAAAACCTATGTGAAAAACTTGTTTGAAATAGAGGGTGGGGATGGGAAGGGAAGTTTTTGAAAGTGAGCTCGATAAGATATCGCATCTTAGGCTTACATACCCCTTAGGTGCAATAGGGAAGTCAGAGCTTCTGTAGTTCCTCTTTTAAAAAAGGAAAAAGGGGGGGGACCAAAGTGGCCAAAATCTTTTTGGGTGTGAGCTTTAAAATACTAACAAGTTTTTATAAGAGGGTTAAGCTTTAAAATACTTAACAAGTTTAAAAGAAGATTAGGATTTAAAATACCTAATAAGTTTAAAAAGTTAAGCTTTAAAATACTTAACAATTTTGGAAGGTTTAAAAGAAGTTTCACCGGGAATAATTTATCTCTTAACACCAAGGTTTAAAAACTAGATCAATGGATCAAGAATAGTTTCACCAGGAATAATTTTATTCTTAATACCAAGGTTTCAAAACAAAAGGGTTTTGGTTAAGCTTTAACAATTCTAAACCATAAACAAGTGAAAAGCTTTAAAATACTTAACACAAAAGTAAAAGAGATTGGCAAAGAATTTAAGTACCTTGACAATTTAGTCAATATCATTCCCATCCTTTGGATAAAACATCAAGCTTAAACAATTAACAATAAATACCTCATGCATGTACAAGAACAAACAAGTGAGTGTTAACAAGCAAGAGGTGGATGTATCTAAACCCTTGGATTCAAATCATGTATGAATGATGAATGATTAATGTGATGATTAAACATTGGGTTAGAGAAAATAATAACAAGTACAAATCACATGGATTCAAAATCAACAAGTATATGTACAAGACAAGGTTTAACATTTAGGTACAAAGCATGGATTAGAAAATCAACAAGTATGTACAAGCACAACTAAACATGGATAAACATGGTGCAAAATTTTTGGTTAGGGTTTTAAACCTAAGGTTTTTTAAATTAGGGTTTTGATTTAGGGTTTCTAAAGAAATACCTAGACCTAATTGATTTTAATTGTTAAATACCAAATTCTTTAAGAGAATTGGTCTATGGCTACATGGGAAAGTCAATGATTCTAACCTAACCCTAAACAAGTATTTACAAGAATATACTAAGTCACTGTTGAAAGCAGGCATAACGGCAAGCAATAAAAGATTTGGAAATATTTATCCGGGAATTATCGTGTCCACAGAGATGGTGAGAATGCCATTCAACAGTTTCTACGGTTTAGAACTTAGGTTTGAATGGCAAAAGTATAAGAACGGAAAAGTAAAATATATGAACAGAAAAGAATTCATTCTTCGGAAAGATAAGACTTATCAAGCTTTGCATATGATCTACTTCTTACAAACTTAAACTTGTCGACCAGTTATACTCAACCTACGATACTCGTCTATGTTATCACGTATCTCTCACATAAGTGTCCATCTTTGGAGCACCTACGAGATTAACTTACAACCAAGGTTATCTCTAACGCAAAGCTGCGAGAACATCCGTATCCTCGCGTCGGCGATCTCTCGCGCGCCGTTCAAACACGAAAGCATTAAGTACAAATACAAATAGTGAATGTTAGCTCTAAATCTATATCTAGAGTTCAAAAACTAACAGATAATCATCATAGATAAGGATTCAAGAAGTTTATCTCTAAAGCAACCCAAATCCCGAGCACAGAGTAAAAATCTAAGACAACAATCAACATAGATTTGTAAAGCAAGTTTTATATAACGTCATGATCAACAAATATACATGAGTTCAAAGTAAAATCATATAAAAAACCCAACCAAAGAGAAATACACAAAGAAGAAGAGAAATGAACCGAAAATCTCCCGGTTTGTCAGCTCCGTTCGACGCTCAATCCACCCCCAATCATCCAAATGCAACCTCCGAAGTTGTTTTCTAAGCTAATCTATCCAAAAAATGCAGGTTGATGGAGTTGAGAACAAATACCCCAAAACCATAACCTAAAAATTTGATTTTTACCCCTATTTAACGAGCTGCTATCTGTCATGGCCGCTCGGCGAGTGTACTCCCGCTTAGCGGCTGACAGCAAAAGTGAAATCTTGTTTTCGCCATAAGTTGAGAACCGTAACTCCGAATTGCGCCCGGTTCGAAGCGTTGGAAATCTTATTCAATGCTCTATCCAATAATGAATGAATGTAAACCAAAATGATGATTTTGGTCATCCTTATTTTGAGCCTATGGAAGTCCGCTGGACGGTGGCTAAGCAGGCTTGCACCAAAACTGCAAAATCGAAGCCTTGACTTTGATACTTTATTCCTCAAGGCTCCAATATGCATAACTACCTACAAAACACAGGAAAAAAATATCAAATGATATAAAAGTATATGAAAATACAACTATTCACAAAGTATACGTATTTATACACAAAATGGGAAATTATTCAAACGGTATTAACAAAAGTATCGATAAGTGCCATTATTTACATACACAAAATAAGTATATTTTGGCACTTATCAGTCACTTTAGAAAAATATTCAAAAGGAAACATATTTTTGTAGATTTTTCATATATTAAAAGACTTGTTTTGATTAATTTTAAAATGATGATAAAATAAATATTTTTGTGATTTTTTAACATGGTATGAAAATACTCAAAGTAAATAAAAGAAACAAAAAAGAAGGAATTAAAAATAATAATTCTACTATTTTTTATGGATTTTTTGAAGTTTATAGAAAACTAATAAAATTAGTGATAAAAAATAAGGAAATGTGGACAATGGGGCTTGAACCCATGACCTTCAGTTTGCCACTCAAAACACTAACCAACCCTGCTGCACGCGTGTGGCGACATGATTATGCAAACAGTTCAACAAATACCAAACTTACTTAACATGGAAAAATACCAAAATAAAACAAAAGTCTGGGGCGAGGGGGATTCGAACCCCAAACTTTGTGGGCAAGAGGACTAAGGGCGCATGTGTTACCAAGTGTACTAGAACAATGTAGTCATACAACACACGCTTCCAATTTATTTTATTTTAAACTTGCTTTTCAAAACAGAGAGATGGCGCCAAGCCATCTTCGTCTTCCTCACGAAGACAAACAACAACATCACCATGGCTGAAACTCCAACTTTCTCACTACTCAATCTTTTTTAACATTTTAAAACCCTAAAATGATCAGTTTCTTACCACGAATCTGTTTACGGTGATTTCCGGTAAACAACCGCTAGTCCTCCAAACTGTAAAATATACTTTGGTTACTCGCAGGATCGACTAGATTGATCCTAGGACATAGTCACACAATTATCTTTCGATATGATTTGGTTCATATTTGTTTGTTCTGACTTCAAGAAAACTTGTTTGTGATATGATCGTATGACTATTCACTTGAAACAACACTTGTTATACATGCTAATATGACTTTCGACAAAGAAAACATAAATAAAAGCGTGTAGATTGCAGAAATGTAAAGTGCAAGAATATAACGTGCTAGAATGTTAAATGCAGAAACGTAAAGTTGCTTCGAAATGAAAGTTAAACGAAGAAAATAAAGGAATTGAAAAGATACTTGAATAAAGAAAGATACAAATGTATTTAAAATGGTGTTGGTGTCATACGTACATTTCTCAGCGAACTCGTTCTCTAAACACTTGATACTTGAGTAATTTGTGAGTGATTTGTACAAAATGAACACACTGAATCCTAACATTAAGACCCTTATTTATACTAATTTCGACCCTAACGGTCCTACACTAATCTGATTCCACGTTGCTCACAAGAATCCCTGGGATGCCATCTGTCCTCGTTCGGTTACACAGACTACTTCGAAATTCAAATCCTCCCGCCTGAATCCTCTTTCGACGCGTGGCAACATGATCAGAACCGAGAATGTCACGAAAACACGTTAAGCTTCAGTACCCTTCGTATTTCGCAAAACGTTTAAGTCTTAAAGATAATTCACTTTGAATTAGCTCCGATTCTAACCATCTTCACTCCAACTCAAACAACATCCTCGACACATGGCCATCAGTAGCCATTTTTAATCTAAAAAATGGTCATCAGTAACCATCTTTCTTCGAATTCTAATCCTTCAAAGAATATTTCCTCTAAACGAAATCTCCAGCCAACAAATTGCCCCCAATAAATGCCTGTTTTGAAAACAAGAGAAATAGACGTGAGATTTCGTTTTACTCACTTTTTAGAGTTCCAAGATAACTGACTAACGTCATAATCATTTATGACTCCACTTTCAAAACGTCTTGTCATTTTCAAAGATGTCTTCTCAGAACTTACATTCCCACGTTCTGTCATTACTTCATGATCATTACTCCTATATATTAGGAGTAAGGCTAACAACTATTCGACCTGAACTACGTTATGAAGTGGCTTTTGAACTTAATCCTCCAAAATTTCCTCCACTACCTAGTGCTGATTTTGGTGTGGCTCTAAGCCCCCCTTTTCCAGATTGGTTTGTGTGTGGGAATGCCATTAAAATCCTTCAGGAACAATCTAAAAAACGCGCTAAACGAGTGGTCCCGACTAAGCATACCCTGGATACTTTCGAAGGGCATCTTCATATAGGTCTTGAGCACGTTCGCGTCTTGACTCCAATACCTGAAGGTTGGGGTTTAGATAATCCTTCGACTAACTTTTCCTTCTTCACTGAAATAATGATTCCTATTTTGTTCACAGCCGTTACTCGAAAGAAAAGTATTAAGGAGACCCCTGCACATAAGGGTTCTGGAGCTTCGAGGAGCACCAAGACAAGTGGGAGTGATTCTGTCACCACTGGCAAGAAACCCACGGTACATATACACCTTATTTTCGAATTTGTGCAATTTTTTCTGAATATTACTCACTTGGTTTAATATGCATCTTCAGAGCTTGAAGCCTCCAGCACCTTCGAAGCAAAAAATTCCTCAGACAGCTGCTTCAGATGATGAAGATAAATCTCCTCCTCGTCCAAGACAAGCAACGAAGAAAAGACAGAAAGCTGCCACCCCTTTAACCAAAGAAAAGGGATCTGGGACTTCAAAGCTTACTTCATCGAGTGATAAGGTATCTTCTGATGAATCACCCTTAAAGGCTACTAGTACTATCCCTATTGTAGAGAGCCACAACTCAAGCCCAGACAATGTTCCAACCAAGGTATTTGGATTTCATAACATAATCATCTTTTCAAATTTTAATTTTAATGATTAAGTTCACATCTTACCTTATAAATGTAGGATGATGTGGGCACAGCTACTTCTGATCTCAAAACCTTAAGTCTCAATATTGATCTTGACAATCTTCAAGGTAAGCGTCTGATTTTTCTAATGACAGATGAATTTCTTGCAACCTTTCCATTTTGATCAATTCTAACCGTTCAACACAGGTGTTCCTCGACACAAATCTCCTATGCTTTCTCCGGTTATCGAAGACGCTCAGCCCCTTGCAACCATTATTCCAATTGTGTCTGCTAAAGAAACCCATTCAAATGATGATTCTCCACCTACTCGTCAAGATGAAAATATGGGGGAAAATCCTCAATGTTCAAATAGTGATAATGTAGTCGGACAACCAACTGGCAGCGAAGATACTATTTCTGAACATGATGCTGCGGAGGAAACTTCCAATTTGCCTACACCTGGTCCTCATGAAACTTCGACTTTCGGGACTATAGTTACTCCTGTGGCTACTTCGAAGCAGGCCCCAGCAATGCTTACTCCTTCAGAACTAGAGCAACTCAAGAAAACTGATCCCGTAAGCTTCCTCAAGACCATGATGAGTGTTGATAACGTTTCGCCCGTCGGGCTTGAAGCTTCTTCTAATGTCCTGGCAGGGAGCGGTGACAAGGATGATACTCCTAATCTCCTTCGTCAAATAAGGGAGAAGTTCTTTGAAACCAACCTCATTGAAGTTCTAAGCAAGGATTCCGCAAGCTGTTATAGCTTAAACAATCTTTTGAAGAAAGTGGATTTACTTCTGGTCTTAGAGGAAGTTTCACAAGTGATTGTTTCGCTGAGTCCTCTGATCGATCAGCTTCAATCTGATATTCTTCGAAAACGAAATGTTGACGAACAACTCACAACAAAGGTGACTTCTCATAGTTCTTCATGGAAAGCTGCTAATGATGCAACAACAAAGGCTGACGCCCTTAAGCTTGAACGTTCGAAGAACCAGAAAGAATATGAAGCTTGTGAAGCAAATATCAAATCCTGGAAACAAGAAATTAAACTCCTCGAAGAGAAGATAAAGAAAGCCCAGTCTCGTCAGGAAGAAATCCAACAAACCCATCAGGAAGAATTGACTGAAGTGGCGCAGTTAGGGATTCGACACTTCGAGACGGCACAAAAGCTAGTGCCAAAAATCGAGGAACTGAAAAGACAACAGGCATTAATCGAACTTCGTATGTCTTTATGGGAATCTCAATATTCGAAGATGAAAGATAACCTTCCTAGGGACTTTACTTAATTACTTTGAACCTTGTACTATCCTTCTGCGTTTCGTACTTAGTTTTTTATTTTGTAATCAAACTTCCCCAAGAATGTATATACAGTTTTGTCTTTCCATTTTCCATACATCAGATTCTGTAATTGTCACGAGTAGCGTTTTAACAATTCCTAAAAATTGTCAAAATTTATTTTTATTATCATAATGACTTTAATAATGTACCCACGTGACATGACTACTCTTCACAGCCTCTCAAGCCTAGACTTGACGTTTCCACTTCCCTAGCTGTAACCATCATTAAATGATGACATCACTTTTTCAAAACGTCTATTTGAGACGTGCGTGTATCAGTTTTCAAAATGATTACACTCCAACTTCCAAGGTGGAAAACGGCGGAGGCCATAACTTCTCTTGGGGATACCTAACGCAGTCCAATCAACACTTAAAAGATAAACCGTCCTTTTATGGCCAACGTATTCTATATAAGGCTTAGCATTCTACTCATTCTTTCATTCTCTTACCAAACTCTTATTAAAGTTTCCTTTCTTCCCCTTATACTCTTTCAAATACATAATTTGATAAAACCTCTTGTACTCTCTTCCTCAAAATGGCGCAACCTTTGACTTACGTTACCATCCGGTCCTGCATCAAAAAGGAATTCAAACTCTCTGAGGAGGAGTTCGATGAAAACCACATCAATATTGACGCACTCTTTGCCAACCAACAACTCCAGTTTTACCAGGAAATCCTGGAGGGGTCCGTTTATCCTAACATGCTGGCAAATTTCTGGATGTTTGCGTCCCTCCGCATAGATCCAAAAGGGAGAACCACCATTGTGTCTCAGGTTCGAAGGGCTCATATTACCATTACTCCCTCAACCATCTCTGAACTGCTGAGGTGTGATAATTTTGGAGAAGCGTTTGATGACAACACCATTAACATGACTACCTCTGATGTCTTGAGGGCCCTCATGGCTAATGATCCCTTTAGCGCTAAGATCATTAAGATTCGGCACCAACTTTTAGTGGGCAACTTTCGTCCACGAAACCATGATCAAGACAGCATCATGATGGAAGATCTGGAGTTCATACTCTGTGCTCTCAGGGGAAGGAAAATCAACTTTCCATTGTTGATCTTCAAGCAACTCTTCGAAGCTGTTGCTATGGCCGCCTCTCGTCAAGGCGTAGTGACATGTCTTCCTTATGGAAGGTTGCTGTCCTACATGTTTCTCAAAAAAGGTATAGTGAGAAGAATGCGTAAGTCAGGATCTCTAGATCTCTTCGAAGCAGAAAGCTTGCCCCTTCTATCTTTGGAAGGTATAGAACAAAGGATCAACTAGAGGGTGCGTTGTTTGAGGCTTTGATGGAGGTGTTATAGGTCTTAGTTTTATTGTCCAAAATTTTTGAATGCTCCTTTTGATAGCCTCTAGTATGCTTCTATTTCTGTAGCCTTTGTTGTTCGTGGAAACACAATTTTCCAAAATGAATGTACTCTTCTAATCTTAATAAAATATATTTTGACATTGCTTTGTCTTCTTATTTTATTTACCACATATCTTGCTTGAACATGAAGCCATTTTGGTGCTTGTTCAACCATTTTGGCCTACGTAGCATACTTTGAATATCTACGTTTTTGCAATTTTTACTTCGTGCATGCTTGGTTTGTATCTTTTCAGATACTTCCCGTTCACTCTTAAGATCCTGCGATCTTCTGCCAACTCTTCTATCTCATAAGCGTTATTTGAGAATACTTTTAAAATTCGAAAGGGTCCTTCCCAGTGTGGGGACCATTTGCCTAAAACCTGATTCTTTCGATCTATAGGCAAAATAACTTTCCAAACTAAGTCATTATTAATAAATGTTTTACCTTTCACCTTTTTATTATATGCTCTGAACACCCTTTATTTTTGTCTTTTTATCATTTCCAACGCTCGAAGTCTGTCTTCGTCCAAATCCACCAATTCGTTCATCATCAATTCCCAATATATGTTTGGAGGAATTTCTCCCTGTCTTTGGATCCGGACTGATCGCAAGTATATCTCAACTGGGAGCACTGCATCGTGTCCGAACGTCAATTGGAAAGGTGTAGTGTTTGTTGCTTCTTTTGGCGATGTTCGACAGGCCCATAGTACTTGGTCCAAAGTTTTATGCCAACTCTTAGGTTTTTTCCCTACGTGTTTCTTTATGAGACCAATTATTATCTTATTTGCTGCACAACTTGTCCATTTGCCTGAGCGTAGTAAGGTGTTGAAGTAAACAACTTGAACCCCATTTCTTTGGCGAAATCTTGCATCTTTCGCCCAGTAAACACTGATCCTTGATCTGTGGTTATACTTTCCGGGATTCCGAATCTGTATATAATGTGTCTTTGAATAAACTCAATCACAGCCTCCTGATCCACATTTGCAAGTGGTATCGCTTCGACCCATTTTGTGAAGTAGTCTATTCCTACCAAGATATATCTCTGACCTTTAGAAGACTTGGGGTGAATGTCCCTAATTAAGTCTAGTGCCCAACCTCTAAAAGGCCATGGTTTTATTATTGAATTTAATTCATTTGCAGGAGCATGTTGAATACCTGCATGTTCTTGACATTCTTGACATCCTTTTGCAAATTCTATGCAATCTTTTAACATAGAGGGCCAATACATTCCATATCGAAACAAAAGCCATTTCATTTTGTGCCCCGCTTGGTGTGCACCACATGCTCCGCTATGTATATTTGAGAGGGCCAAATATGCTTCCGCTTCACCCAGACACTTTAGCAAAACTCTTTCAGGAGTTTTCTTAAACAATTCGTTTCCCATCAGGAAGTATGATAAGGCTCGATACTTTACCTTTCTATCCGTGTCTGTCGAAGGATCTTTTAAATAGTTCACAATTGGACTCCTCCAATCTGTGTCTACTAAAGAGTCTATATTTAAAACTTCAAACTCCTCTTTGTTAGAGAAACCTAATTGTGAGTTCTCCAGATCACTTGGGGAAAGCTTGGTAGCAATTGCTTTGCCTCTTACTTCGATCAGTTCCTCTAGTTTTTCTTTTGATACCCTGTATCCTGAGGCTAGTTGTGCTAAATCATTCGCTTCTTGATTATTTAACCTTGAGACGTGATTTAAATCCACATATTCGAATTTTTTAATCAGCCTATTTGCTATGACAAAATACATGATCAAATTCTCTTTGATACATTTGTATTCTTTCGTCAGTTGCTTAATCACTAGTTCGGAGTCTCCTTTAATTTCGACTCTGGTTGCCCCCAATTCTAACAAAGCTTCAAGTCCAGCGATCAGTGCTTCGTATTCAGCTTTGTTGTTGGAGCATAAGGGACCTTCAATCTTGTACTTGAGCTTTGTTGGAATTCCATCAAGAGAAATTATTAGTATTCCAACGCCGATTCCTTCTTTATGGGTTGAACCATCGAAGTATAACTTCCAAGGCTTCAATTCTACATATTGTTGAGGGTTCTCAACCACTGCATGGTCAACAATGAAGTCTGATACGATCTGACCTTTCATTGCTTTAAGGGGTTGAAATATCAAAGAGTACTCAGTAAGGGCCAAAGCCCACTTGTCAATTCGACTATGTGTTATACCCCAAAATTTGCCCGCATCTTTTTTCAAGAAAACTTCAATCTAAAAATTAAGAGTTTCATATAATCTTGGATTTTCACATCCTGATTTATGAATACTTGATTTTTAGAATCTTTTCTTATACAGTATTTTGGCTCGCTGTTGAATTTATTCTTACGCAAACGCCAAGTACTGTTTATTGCTTCACACACGCTATTTATTTGATATTTATTTACAGATAAGTAGTACTGACGCAATTGGTACAGAGTTAAATCTTATGCAGGCCCAGAGTCCGGGATTCAGACTGTACTGGTAACAAGTAAATTATTACTAATTTTTGTTTCCCACTAACTTTTGTACTATATTCCATTATTTTCAAAATCTTTTCAAATCTCTTTTTCAAAAATCAAATCTTAACTTTATTCTACACATCTCTCTTTTTCCTAACACTATCATACACTTTCTTTCAAATCTTACTTCCACTCAAATTTTCCTTTTGTACGGAATCACTTCATTCCCCAACGTCTCTATCCCTCTTTTCATTCTATAAATACCTCTCATTTTTTCCATAAAATCTCACATCAAATTCTAAATCACTTCTCAAATTTCTACTTCATATCCATTCTCTCTTCTTCCCCCGACAAAATGGCGAAGCGGTGGGAAACGTGTTTTCTTATGGTCATCACCGTTGTGGTGGTAATCATGTCTTTCTTCTGTCTGCATAGTCCTGAAAAATGTGGACCTGCGATGGTTACACTCCCGATCATCTATTTTCTGTTGGTCATAGCATGGGTTATTAATCGTCATTCTTAAAGTTTGCCGTATCTCTTATTTTCTTAAATGTACCGTTTACTCGTCGTACCGTTCATTATAGTATGTAATGTTTGTACTGTCAGTATTAAATGTTGTACTATTTGTCATATTGTTACTTAATTATTCAGATAATATTTTGTGTGTTTTCTGCCAGTCAAATATTTATGTTTCTGTGCATTAAATGATTTTCAGGGTTATTATCGGTAATTTTGCTCGCGTACAGTAAATATTAATTATTTATTATGTCTGTGTTTTTTAACAAGTCATGTAAATAAACTTTCATCTTTCATATAAAACAAAAACAACAAAAAGAAAATTAACTTTGACTGTTGATTTTTCACTCTAACCATTAATGCCTGAACAGTCAGTTGACAGTCAAACTGCTGACAGTACAATTCTCCGTGTTTTGTACCATCAATCAAATCAAACTTTTGCATTTCAAAATTCCAAGATTTTTGTCCTAGAAGTCTTCTGAATATCACATGATTAGCAGAGACTCAGCACTGCACAAAAATCAGGTACGCTTAACTGTCTCCTACACAAACAGTCTCTGATTAGGGTTTATTGTTTTTTTAGGAGAAACAAGTTTTTGAGACCTCAAATGGATTTCATGGACCTCCATATATCTCAAAGTACCACCATACAAATTTTCAGACTTCAATTCACTCAGACGCACCGTCAGCAGCTCAAACAGTCAACAGACGACCCGTTTGACCAAAAAGTCAACAGACAGTCAAAAATGAAATTTTTTGTCAACATCCATATTTTGTCAAAGGATGCATCATTTGATCATTGGATGATCATAATTCATCAAGGAAAGATCAAAAATCAACAAAACCCTAAGATTCAAAATTAGGGTTTTCTCCTAAAAAGTCAACTAAATTTTGACTGGTCATAACTCTCTCATCCTTCATCCAAAAAATTCAAACCAAAGCTCATTTTGAAGGAAATCCAATTATCTTTCAAATGCAATTGGTCCCATGGTCATTAGGTTCTCCATTTGAAAAATATGAACCAAGACATTACAAGTCATTTTCAAAGTCAACAAAAAGACACTTTTTTCAAAAGGACACACAAGGAGCATCAAAAATCATTTTGACATGAGACCAAGGACATTGGTTATAGGACTCTTTGAGGTTTTCAAAAAGTGCAAGATCTCCTTCATATGACAAAAATTGAGGGATTTACACCTTGTTGAAGTTGGCTAAATTTTGGGAAAATCCATAAAACCAACATTGCTCAAAAATGTATTTTTTCCAAATGGGGCCAAGTTTTCATAGTTCAAACATGTTTACCATGATATAATGGGCCTCCCACGACCAAGACAAAGCCCACACCATTTTTATTCATTTTTGGTTTAATTTTATCCTATTTTAAGATTAAATTGAAAATGGAAAATGGAAAGATAATGGATGGCTTAAATCCTAAGCATGACTCACCAAAGAATCTTTAATTTTCTGCAGAAAATTGAAGTACAAGGCAAGAGAAGTGAAGGAGAGCAAGACTTGGTCAAATATTCAAAGATTTTTAATATTTAAAAATCAAAGTTTCAACCAAGCAATGAATGCTTCTTGGCTTAGTTTCTAAGCACTTCTTGGCTTATAAATGAAGCTGCATACTTCAACAACAAGACACACACGAAAATATAGCCAAGGGATAGCAAGAAACTTCACAAAATTCTCTCAAAAATTCCATAACTTTGTAATTTTCAATTTCTATATTCCAACCATTATCAATACAAACCAATTGTTCTAATCATCTCCTGGAACTTAATATTGTAAGTTAGGATCAATAATCATGGCTACATGCTCATAGAACTCTTGTTTCAAAAGTAACATATTCATGCATATTATCAACTTTTAATATCTCTACTATAAGCACGTTTAAACAAAATCTAATACCTTTGCTATCTTTTTGAGATCATATGGGGTAGATTCAACGTCTAACATGTGAGCCTAAGGCCCTGAATCGTGGTGTGCCATGGTTGAAGCTCAAAGCTTCAACCTTTTCGTTTTCATATTTATCATGGTCAAATGAGAAAATTAACATCACTATTGAATTCAGGAGGTCTTGTTTAGTAAATCTGGGCCATTGTTGTTTTTGTTTCATGCGTTTTTTGTAGGTTTTAAGAATCCAGAAATTCGAAGGTGGAATCCGCAGGTAAAGCTGCAGGAAATTGTGTAACAAAATCCGCAGGTATCCTTAAAGAAGATGATGAACAGTTGCGTGGACTTCTTTGACCACGCGTGGAAGATTTTGATTGGCTGCAGCGAAACACATGGGTCCCACGTTGACTCATCCAGGCTGACAGATCCCACGCAAGCAGCACATGCACGCTACCATGTGACTCAAAATCTCAGCCCTTGATCTCCACTGAAAGCACATCAAACGCACCAGATCATGCAACCACACCATAAACCCTACTGCCCATCACACTTGATTCAAACTTAATATTTATTTTCTATTTTATTTTAACTTCTTTGCAAAATTAATTAAAATAGTTTTAGAAATCCAAAAAAATACATAAAAAATATTTTTAAGTTTCTAAAATAATATTTTATTTTCTGATATAAAAATATTTTATTTTTCTTCATAATTTAAATATTTTGTATAATTAATTAGATAATATGCATATACTTATCTTTTAATAATTTTTCAACCAATAAAAAATCATAAAATTTTTTGTTCTTTATATTAAATATAGTTTATATATTATAGGCTAATTTTGTACATATTTAGAGTAATTTTCTCTTTAAGTTTTAATTATTTGTGTAATTATTTATATAATTATGTGTTAATTAACTTAATAAATTTCAAATCAATTTCAAAAAATCCCAAAAAAATTAGTTTTGTTTAAAAATTAATTAACAAGCATTTTGAACATATTTTGAGCTTAATTTTTAGGTTTGAAATTTATTTTCATCTTTTTTCCTCATTTTAATTTAATTAATCATGCATTAATTTTAATTAAAATCAATCATCAAAAAAACCAAAAACATGCATTTCTTTCTTCTTTTATTTTCTTGCAATTTAAATTCCTAGATAAATGTATAGGTTGTCAAATTCATGTAAATAGCGTAGTTTACATTTCCCGCACAATCGATGTAATAGCGTAGATTTACTTTCCGCATTTTACATTTCCGCATTTTAAATTCCAGCACATATAAACTGCGTGTATGCCAAAGATAAAATTAAATCGTTAGATCACTAACTTCAAAGATAAAATATCTGAATCCAAACACAATCACACTTGCACCTCTTAGGGTAATCCCTTTCTCATTCTTTTCAAAATCAAAATCAAATTCTATTATTTCAAACGCAAAATCGAACTTTTGTTTATTATCCGGTGAAAGGATGGATTTTTAAAGGAAATAGGATAAAGACCTTATAACTCAGGGTAGACCTCCTAATTTGCTTGCTCAAATCAAAACAAACAAATCTCTCATATATCATTATTTTTCAAAATAAAACTTTCAAAAAAGACAATACTTTGTATATATCCAAACAAGGATCATTACGAAGTTAACGTTCTTTTTTTCAAAAAAACATCTTTTGAAAGATAAAAACACTTTGTATACATCCGCACAAGGATCATTACAAATTCAATTTACAAAGGTATTTGAAACCACATACGAGCATTTAAAAGGAATTGAAAACAAGTGAGCTAAGCAAATTAAAGAGCCCATGGATAACCATGGATACAAAGGGTGCTAACACCTTCCCTTTGTATAACCTACCCCCTTACCCAGAATTTCTTAAAGGTCTTTTTTCTATTTCTTTTATAAACCTTTCCTTAATTGGATAAAATAAAAGGTCGGTGGCGACTCTCTAATTTTCAAACACAAAAGCAGAAACAAAAAAGAGTCAGTTCGCGTATCTCTCCGCGAGAGGTATGGCCAAAAAACTGAGCGCGCGACAGAATTGGCGACTCTGCTGGGGATACTTTCTAAAAACAAAATGTTTTCAAAAGGGGTTACCTTTAGAGAATAGATCATTCCGATGTTTTCAATTGTTTGACTTGATTGCTCTATTTTTCAAAACGTTGTTTGGGTATTTTGCTTGTGTGAAAGATTCTAACCCGAATCTCGAGATACCTTAAGTATGTGACAATAGACCAAGGAAACTGTACGGCATGTACCGATACGGTTGATCTGGTAGTCACCGTTAGTGCGATACTTTGGTTTATACTGATGTCCCTTGAAAACGATCAAGGAGTATATTAGGCTTCCGAAATGTCATTAAACACTAATTTGTCTTAGAACCTTTTAGTTGAACTTGACTTGTGGCCTATTAAGTGGCTAGCTTTGAAGTTGATCGAAGTTAGTTATCCTCGAGGAATATTTTGATCGGCCGTCCGAGTGCCGTATTGAGATGTTACCTCCAAGGATCATAGAACCCGAATACTATTCTAGGACAGGTTTTAACCATCTCAACTTCAGTGGGGAGGGTATCACCTATGGACTTCATGCAAGCCTTTAAACTTAAGGCTATTGTTTGATTTGTTTTTGTGTGCCACATGTTTGACATCATAACATCATAAGCATCATAAGCATATCATTTTCTCACTAATCATTTCAAGGATCAAAGAGTTTACCTTTGTTATTGCAGGTAATGGCTCCCGCCACCAGAGATTACATCCGAATCAACATCTCAACGGTGCCATCTGAACTAAAAGACTTAGTATCAGAATTCCCCAGGAATGTTCAATTCACCGAAAAGCACGGTCACCTACTCCATTTGGTTACCTCAAAATTTGAAGAAGACATGATACGGGTCCTGTTCCAGTTCTTTGATCCCGAACATCATTGCTTCACCTTTTCTGATTACCAGTTAGTACCCACCTTGGAAGAGTTCTCTGAACTAATTGGATTACCTGTTCGAAATCAATTACCTTTCACTGGTTTAGAAAGGATTCCAAAACCTGAAACCATTGCTGCTGCCTTACATTTGCGAAAGTCAGAAATCGAGTCCAATTGGGAAACAAAGAGTGGAGTTAAGGGTTTACTTGCTAAGTTCTTAATGGAAAAGGCTCGATTACTACTAGAAAACAAAAGTTACCCAGCTTTTGAGGAGGTTGTGGCTCTTTTGATCTATGGGTTGGTTTTATTCCCTAATCCAGACCAATTCATAAGTGTGCACGTCATCAACCTTTTCCTAACCCGTAACCCGGTACCAACATTGTTGGGAGACATTCTACATTCTCTACACACTCGTACCATGAAGAAACGAGGAACTCTTATGTGCTGTATACCACTACTGGCTAGGTGGTTTACATTTCATCTTCCCCGATCAGTGTTGAGAAATGAACAAAGAATGCAATGGTCTCGCAGGATTATGTCTTTGTCTCATTCAGATATCCGGTGGAACAACTTCTTTCAAAGAGACATTACTATCATTAATAATTGTGGAGAGTACCCTAATGTGCCACTACTTGGCATCAAAGGGGGCATCACTTACAATCCCTCTTTAGCTTTACGCCAATTCGGATATGCACGGAGCAACGGTCCTCATGACATGATTATCCGTGGCATTGTGTTTGATTACGAGGATGATTCCCACAGACATCGACGAAGGTTTATACATGCGTGGGGCAGTGTCTATAGAATAGAAAGCAAAACTTTGGGACAATGGAATTCTATTCCTATGGAACCTTACCTCAGATGGGTTCGGGCTCATGCTCAGAAACTCATCATGCCATATCCCGCTATTCTACCTGTGACTATTGAGCCGGAAGCCGAAGGAGACGAACCTCAAGTTATTCTACATCCGGATATGCCAACTGACCTGGAAGAGTTGCAAAAATCTTGGGTTCAACTAAAAGAGGAAAGAGATACCTTCAAAGCACACTGTCAAGACTATGAGAGAAGATTATTGGAGCTCACCGGAAAACTCCAAGAAGAGCAGCAGATCAACACATTCCTGGGTGCAAAGAGAAAGCGTCCATGGGAGACCTGAGGGATCCTTCATTTTCTTTATTTATTTCTGTTTTGTAAGCCCGAATGAGGCAAAGAAAAAAAAAAGAAGAAAAATAATAAGAAATTGTTTGACTAACAAATGTTTGTTTTTCTTTTGTTCTAACAAATCTAAACTCTAAGATCCTTGAAAACATTGCATATACATTTCATTCATTGCATATACATTTCATTCATTGCATATACATTGCATTCATACACATTGCATAACAGGTTCACATGACGGATTTCTCATCTCCTCGCTGTTTATTTCAGTCAGAAGAGATGGAATCTGAAACAAGCATCAAGAATCTCGAAGCACTGAACGCCCAAGTTCAAGTGGCAATTCTGGAACTGGCAAAGGGGCAAAAAGAACTGAAAGCCCTGATGATCAAGAAGAAAAAGAAGCCCAAAGGATCTGTAGGTTTGAGCCAACTGAAAAGAAAGATCAAAATCCCAGCCAAAAAGTTCAAAAAGCCACCGATCCCTGAAATAGTCGGTGATGGTGAACAAGGAGACAATCACAGCAACCAGGGTTCTGCCAAACCCTCTCTCTCTTCTAATGAAGAAGATTATCATTCTGGAGACGAACAGGATGATGACAAGTATTAGCAGTTGGAAGAACGCATGAAAGCTATGGAGATACAAAAAATACCTGGCTTAGATTTCAATGATCTGGGACTCATCTCAGATGTTGTTATCCCTCCAAAGTTCAAAGTTCCTGTCTTTGTGAAATATGATGGAGTTTCTTGCCCAAAACTACATCTGAGGTCCTATGTAAGGAAGATACAACCTCACACAACAGATAACAAATTGTGGATTCACTTCTTCCAAGAAAGTCTGTCGGGTACACAACTCGAATGGTACTACCAGCTGGAAAGTACCAAAGTTCATACCTGGGAAGATTTAGCTGCTGCTTTTTACAAACAGTATCAATACAATGCTGATCTTGCACCGACCCGTACTCAACTAAGGGGCATGTCCATGGCACCAAAAGAAAGTTTCAAAGGATATGCACAAAAATGGAGAGATATGGCTGGAAGGGTTCAACCACCCTTATCTGATCGCGAGCTGGTCGACATGTTCATGGGCACTTTAACTGGCCCTTTCTATAGTCATTTGCTGGGAAGCTCATCATCAGGTTTCACTGACTTGATATTGACTGGGGAACGTGTCGAAAGCGGCATTCAAAATGGAAAAATTCAAATAGGCTCTTCCTCTGGTATTACAAAAAGGCCCATCAGTGGGAGAAATGAGGTCAACACAATGCACAGTCTGAAAGGTCGCAAAAGTGAGCAGCACCAATCTGTGGGGGCAGTTCTGATCTCCGCATCTGCACCTCAAAAAGATCAACAGCCAAAATATACGCGTCGACCAGATGCGCCAAGAAGAAATTTCACCAGAATCAATATGCCAATCTCTCAGGCATTGCAGCATTTGCTAAAAGCAGATCTGATCACATTAAAAGATCCTCCAAAGAATGTCAACACTTCCTCTCCGAGTTATCGCCCCGATACAACGTGTGCGTATCACTCAAACTGTCCAGGACATGACGCAGATCACTGTTGGGCCCTGAAAAATAAAATAAAAGACATGACAGATGCTGGGGAAATTGAGTTCGATCCTCCAGAAACTCCAAATGTCATCACGGCACCCATGCCGAAGCATGACAAAACTGTCAACGCTATCCTAGACACTGTTTACATCTATGATGTGACCGAATTGTCAACTCCGCTCCTCGAAGTCAAAGGAAAGCTAATCTGAGCTGGTTACTTTCCAGGTTGTGACCCTGATTGCTTTTATTGCTCATACCTGCCCAATGGTTGTGAAAATCTGAGAATGGGAATTCAAAAATGGATGGATCGCCGTATCATTATGTTTGAGAGGCTCCCTTCTATGGATGTTTTATGCAAAGTCTTTGCAAACGGGATGAGAATAGAGGATGTCTCAGTGATCTCCAGCTTACCATTCAAAATCTCTGCCAAGGCTCCTTTCAAAATTTCCGCTACACTCAAAGTGGCATCAGTAATCATTGCTAGTCCAACTCCATTTCCATACTCCTCAGACAAAGCTGTCCCGTGGGGTTACGACACTAATGTTTATGTCCATGGAGTTAAGCAGGGTACCTCGACCAAAGAGGCTCTGAATTTTACTGCTCCAACTGTGGATAATATTGTAGGTACCAGCAAGATCATGAGGAAGTGGAAGGATCTTTTCACCAGAAATTTCTCCAAATGTTGCTACTGGTCTAGTCCAGGTCCCAGTTCCTAATCAAAATGTCAACGCTCGAGGCAAAGAGCCACAAGTTGAACCAGTTCAAATACCGGTGGAGGTCACTGTTGAAGATCCATCGAAGCAAGAAATGGAGGAAATATTGAAAATCATCTGCAAGAGTGATTACAATATTATCGAACAATTGGGGCACACTGCTTCAAAAATCTCAATGCTGTCTCTGTTAAAGTATTCAGAAGCTCATGCCAAAGCTCTGATGAAGTTCCTGAAAGCTGCGCATGTGCCTCAAGAGATTTTAGTCGATCAATTTGAAAATTGTGTCGCCAATCTAACAGTGACCAATGGCCTCGGTTTCTCTGATGTTGATCTAACCCCTGCTGGAAAGAATCACAATAAAGCCCTACATATCTCCATTGAATGTAATGGCACCACTCTATCTCATGTGCTGGTAGATAACGGTTCTTCTTTGAACGTATTACCAAAAACAGTACTGGAAAAGCTTGACTTCGAAGGAGTTGTGTTACAACCAAGCGATGTTGTGGTAAGAGCCTTCGATGGGTCAACAAGAACAGTGTACGGAAAGGTGAATCTCCCAATCAGAGTGGGCTCTCAGATCTTTGATTCTACCTTTTACGTAATGGAAATTCACCCAGCATATTCCTGTTTACTAGGACACCCTTGGATACATGGGGCAAACGCTGTAACTTCTACCCTGCATCAGAAGTTGAAATATCCAGTAAAGGGAAAGATTGTCACAGTTTATGGCGAAGAGGAATATGTGGTTAGTCACCTGAGCAATTCCAAATATGTCGAGTTGGATGACGAATTCATCGAAACTCCCTGCCAATCTTTTGAGGTGGTCTCTCCAGATGTCTCTACTACCAAGCATATTTCTGCTACTCCAACTACAACTATGGCTTCTCTCAAAGATGCCAAAGCTGTGATCGAAAAAGGTGATTGCACAGTATGGGGACAGCTCCTCGATATACCTTACAAATCCGATAAGCTAGGCCTGGGCTATAATAGTGGAAATCAAAAGAATGATCAAAGTCCTTGTTCTGGAGGATTAATGTCACATTTCATCAGCCAAGGAGTAAACGCCATTGAAGACGATGGAGTGTTCTTGAACCATATCATTCAGCCATATCCAGATGAAATTCCACCCATTTCCATGGGAATGTGGGATACTTTGGGAGATCCAAGTGGCAGATATAATTATCAATATGCCGCACCTCAGAATTCTTTTATTGCTATGGAAGATATTACCCCAACTGGATGGGGTGATCAGTTTGAAAATGACAAAAGTCTCACAAGTCCCAGCACTCAGCAATATCAAAATCCACCTAAAGAAGTTTGGGATACGCTAGGAGAGCCAAGTGGCAAATATGACTTTATGGTGAAATATTCCGCTCCTCCGAGCTCACAAATCGCCATGGAAGACATTGTCCCAACTGGATAGGATGAACATAATGATGACAATTTTACCCCTGAAAACACCAGGGAAACACCAAATAACGAGGGTTACTTTCCGTCACAGTACACTACTCAGCAGACTGCACAAGTCTCCATCAAAGACATCATCCCGACTGGATGGGACGGCCTTATCGAGCATCTCGCTCAGCCAACAGAGGTACCTCAACCTGGATCCTCATATCCAACAGATCATCCTACTTATCCTGAAAGATCATCGACTCATTTCCCCACCAATAAAATCAATGCTGTGGGAGATGAAGAAGACAACTGCAACTGGAACAGCTGGATACTCCCTGCTCACAACAATGGATTGAACAACTGGAAAACTGAGGATGTGATCTCCTTCGATCAGGAGTAAAAGCAATTTCCTGTTTTCTTTGTGTATATTGTGCAAAGATAAAAATGGTTCCTGTACTATCGAACCATGCGCTTGAAAGCTGTGTGCCTTGCCCGAAGCACACTGGTCCTTTTATAAGGGTTTATCATATCATGAGCATGTGCATTCAATAAATTCATGGGACGTTTGCATATTCAAATTTTGTGATCCTTTTTCTTTCTTTTCTTTTCAAATAGCTATGTTTTCTTACACACACTCACATAAATAAAAATGCAGATTCACATTCACGTTGGATCCAGTCAATAACGATTCTGCTATTGCCCGTCATGACTTTGAAAATCCGATCTACCAAACTGAGGACGAAAGTGAGGAAGATTGTGAAGTACCAAGAGAACTTGCAAGGCTGCTAGAACAAGAAGAGAAGGCTATACAGCCTCATGAGGAACCAATTGAGGTTATCAACTTGGGCAGCAACGAAGAAAAGAAAGAAGTCAAAATAGGGGCTGATTTAGAAAACAGTGTCAAGCAAAGGCTGATTCAAATGTTGCAATACTACGTCGAGATATTCGCGTGGTCCTATGAAGATATGCCAGGCCTTGACACGGATATTGTGGTTCATCGCCTGCCAATCAAAGAAGGTAGCATTCCAGTCAAGCAGAAACTACGAATGAGTAGGCCTGATATGTCAAAAATAATCAAAGACGAGGTTGAAAAGCAATTCAATGCCGGATTCCTGAAAGTGGTAAGTTATCCTCCTTGGATAGCTAACATCGTGCCCGTACCTTAAAAAGACGGGAAAGTCAGAATGTGTGTACACTACAGAGATCTGAACCGGGCAAGCCCCAAAGATGATTTCCTTTTACCTCACATCGATGTACTGGTTGATAATACCGCACAATGCAAGGTATTCTCCTTTATGGACGGATTCTCAGGGTACAATCAAATCAAGATGGCACCCGAAGACATGGAAAAAACAACCTTCACAACACCCTGGGGAACCTTTTGTTACAAAGTAATGCCCTTTGGTTTAAAAAACGCAGGAGCAACCTATCAACGTGCAATGGTAGCTCTATTTCATGATATGATTCATCGGGAGATAGAGGTGTATGTCGATGATATGATTGCAAAGTCCAACACCGAAGAAGAACATCTGGGTCATCTACACAAGCTGTTTGACAGACTCAAGAAATACAGGTTGCGACTAAATCCAAATAAGTGTACCTTTGGAGTAAGATCCGGCAAACTCTTAGGTTTCATCGTCAGTAGCAAAGGTATTGAGGTTGATCCGGCTAAGGTCAAAGCCATTCAAGAAATGCCTATACCCCGTACCGAGAAACAAGTCAGAGGGTTCTTGGGACGTCTGAATTACATCGCCCGATTTATTGCCCACATGACTACTACTTGTGTGCCAATATTCAAACTGTTGAAGAAAGATCAAGTGGAAAGGTGGAATGACAAATGCCAGTTAGCCTTTGACAAAATCAAAGAGTATCTCCAAAAACCGCCAATCTTGTTACCACCTGTGGAAGGAAGACCTCTGATAATGTACCTAACTGTGTTAGAAGATTCAATGGGGTGTGTACTGGGGCAACATGACGAGTCCGGCCGAAAGGAGCATGCAATCTACTATCTTAGCAAAAAGTTTACCGATTGTGAAACAAGATACTCACTACTCGAAAAAACTTGCTGTGCCTTAGCATGGGCGACTCGCCGACTAAGACAGTATATGCTGAATCACACCACTTTCCTAATCTCCAAAATGGATCCTATCAAGTACGTGTTCGAAAAACCTGCTCTCTCTGGAAGAATAGCAAGATGGCAAATGATCCTAACAGAATATGACATTCAATACACTTCACAAAAAGCAATCAAAGGAAGTGTGGTAGCTGATCATCTGGCTCATCAAGCAGTGGATGATTATCAACCATTAAACTTTGACTTCCCAGACGAGGACATTATGCTAGTCAATGGCTACAAACAACCACGACCAGAAGAAGGACCCGAGCCAGGATCCCGGTGGACTATGGTTTTTGACGGAGCTTCTAACGCACTTGGCAATGGCATCGGAGCTGTGATCATTTCTCCTGCAGGAGGTTATACACCATTCACTGCCAGATTATGCTTCAACTGCACTAACAATATAGCCGAGTATGAAGCATGTATTCTGGGTCTCAAAGCTGCAATTGATCTAAGAATCAGGTTCCTGAAGGTCTACGGAGACTCGGCCTTGGTAATTTACCAAGTCAAAGAGGAATGGGACACAAAGCACCCGAATCTAATTCCTTACAAAGAATATGTGCTGAGTCTGATTCCTTATTTCGAAGAAATCACTTTTGAACACATCCCACGCGAGGAAAATCAACTAGCTGATGCCTTAGCTACCATGTCATCCATGTTCAAAGTCAGGTGGGACAATGAGGCGCCGATAATCACCATTTACAGACAAGGTGAACCATCCTACTGCAATGAGATCAATGCCGAAAGAACGGGAGAAAAACCATGGTTCCATGAAGTAAAAAGATATCTCGAAACTCAGGAGTACCCTGAAGGGGCGTCCATCAACGACAGAAAGTTTCTAAGGAGGTTTTCCGCCAAATTCTTTCTAAGTAATGGAACCCTATACAAACGCAACCATGACTCGACTTTACTTCGTTGTGTAAACAAGAAGGAAGCAGAACAGATTATGGAAGACATACACGATGGTGCCTTTGGTACTCATTCAAGTGGACATACAATGGCTAAAAAGATCCTCAGAGCAGGTTATTACTAGTCTACCATGGAGACGGACTGTCATCATCATTCCCGAACCTGTCACAAATGTCAAATATATGCAGACAAGGTACATGTACCTCCAGTCCCGTTAAACGTCCTGACAGCTCCTTGGCTTTTTGCAATGTGGGGTATCGATATGATTGGAGAAATCAAACCTACTGCCTCCAACGGACATCGCTTTATCCTGGTCGCTATTGATTACTTCACAAAATGGGTAGAAGCAGCTTCTTTTGCTTCTGTCACCAAGAATGTTGTGGCCCGGTTTATCAAGCACAATCTCATTTGTCGGTATGGCATTCCCAAAAGGATCATTACGGACAATGGCACAAATCTAAACAAAAGAATGATTACTTAACTCTGCACACAATTCCAGATCAAACATCATAATTCCTCTCCATATCGACCAAAGATGAATGGCGCAGTGGAAGCTGCCAACAAGAACATCAAGAAAATCATACAAAAGATGACAGTAACCTACAAAGACTGGCATGAGATGTTACCTTTTGCTCTTCATGGTTATCGCACATCTGCGCGTACTTCAACAGGGGCAACTCCATTCTCCTTAGTCTATGGTATGGAGGCAGTTCTTCCAATTGAAATTCAGATTCCTTCCCTAAGGATTATGAAAGAAGCCGATCTAGACGAAAACGATTGGATTCAAACACGGTTGGACCAGATAAACTTGATTGATGAGAAGAGGCTCGCATCTATTTGTCATGGTCAGTTGTACCAGAAGCGCATGATCAAAGCCTTCAACAAAAAAGTCAAAAGTCAAGCATACCAAACTGGTGGCTTGGTTGTCAAACGCATCATCTTACCACAAGGTGATCCCAGAGGCAAATGGACTCCCACTTATGAGGGACCATTCGTAATCAAGAAAATATTCTCCGGCGGTGCCATGTTGCTTACCACCATGGATGGCGAGGATTTCCCACACCCTGTGAACGCGGACATAGTCAAAAAATACTTCGCTTAAAAAGAAAAGCTCGCTAAGTTGAAAACCTGAAAGGGCAACTTAGGCAAAAAAATGAGCGTCTCGGTGGATTGAAAACCCGAAAGGGCGGTCCAGGCAAAAATTAGAGGCTAAATAATACTATCCCGGTAGGTTGAAAACCTGAAAAGGCAGCCTAGGCAAAAGTTAGGGAATAAAGCGTACAACTATGTTCAGTTAAGCTGCCTATTCACCATCAAGATTCAACATATCGAAGACGCCGATCAGTCCAATCACTTTCTTCCAACAAGCGAGGGATGAGATGCTCGAAGACAGATTGGCAATAGCAGAATTGAAACTTGACTGGATCGTTTTCACATAGCTATTTCACTTTATAAATATTTTCCAAAGCTTTATGACAATTTCCTACTACTAGGATTTTTGTTTCCTTGAACTAATCAGCCTATCATGGCTCTTTTTCAAAAATCAATACAGCTTAGGCTCAAAATCAACGTTTTCACTTTTTCTGTTTTGAATACGTAAACGTCCCAATGATAATTTTGAATGAACATGTGCATTTGAATATGATTGATGTTTACTAGGAAAAACAGGAACAGCATTCAGGTAATGTCCCAATCATTTGGACGTCATCCCGAAACCAGCATCAGAAGAAAATCTCCAACAGAGATGCATTTCTCAGCAAATTCCTCGATAAGATTTTTCTCTCCAAACGAAGTGATTCGAGAAATCTTATTCCCCAGCAGGGTTGTTCCAGATTACTATCTCCAGAAGGTGTGGTCTCCACACCAGGACTTGGTCAAATAGTGCATCGGAGGATTATGCATCTTCCTCATTCCCACTCAAAAGATCATCAACAATCACAATACCTTCATCTTCAGATGACTGACTAGCTGGGATTTATTTTCCCAATCATACATCATACATCATACATCATACATCATACATCATACATCATACATCATACGTCATACGCATATTCATACACAACATATAATATTTCATGACAAACGCATACATAACATGCATATTTCTCCTTTAGTTAGAGAATCTCATGCATTACATACATCATGCCATTGCATATCACTAACTTGATTTTTCAGGCAGATGGATGTCTTCAACAAAGATGTTCTCAATCACATACAGTGTTCCCCTTGAACTCTATTCAAATAAGTTGTCCTCTCAGATATAATCAAGCCAAGGATTCATTCTGAAGAGATCTCTCCTTTCAAATCACTTATCAACTCAAAAGGCAAGCAACGAAGATTTAAAGCTGATACCTCAGACGGTTCCAGAACGATCTACCATCAAAGATCTAAAGCTGATACCTCAGACGGTTCCAGAACGATCTACCATCGAAGATCTAAAGCTGATACCTCAGACGGTTCCAGAACGATCTACCATCGAAGATCTAAAGCTGATACCTCAGACGGTTCCAGAACGATCTACCATCGAAGATCTAAAGCTGATACCTCAGACGGTTCCAGAACAATCTACCATCGAAGATCTAAAGCTGATACCTCAGACGGTTCCAGAACAATCTACCATCGAAGATCTAAAGCTGATACCTCAGACGGTTCCAGAACGATCTACCATCGAAGATCTAAAGCTGATACCTCAGATGGTTCCAAAACGATCTACCATCAAAGATCTAAAGCTGATACCTCAGACGGTTCCAGAACGATCTACCATCGAAGATCTAAAGCTGATACCTCAGACGGTTCCAGAACGATCTACCATCGAAGATCTAAAGCTGATACCTCAGACGGTTCCAGAACGATCTACCATCAAAGATCTAAAGCTGATACCTCAGACGGTTCCAGAACGATCAACTTTCAAAATCTAAAGCGGAAAAACTTTGGACAGTTTCATAACAATCATCCTCCTAGACTTAAAACGGTAACCTTGGACGGTTCCGAAACAGTCGACGCAGAGGTTCTCAAATCCTTCATCAAGATAAAATCAATGGATTCATTCTGGTGAACAAACCATCAACACAATTGCCAGATGGCATCTGAAAGCCCATCTCAGATAATGTTTCGATCTGCCAACAACATTTCTCAGACAACATTCAAAAACAACTTCCAACATCTCTTCCGATGGAGGTAAGTGCAAATTTTCAGGGCATCTAAAATATTCAATCATCTTCCACCTTCAGATTTCAGACAATCTCTTCAGGTTTAAGAAGATTGAATAGGGGCAACTGTTATACCCCAAAATTTGCCCGCATCTTTTTTCAAGAAAACTTCAATCTAAAAATTAAGAGTTTCATATAATCTTGGATTTTCACATCCTGATTTATGAATACTTGATTTTTAGAATCTTTTCTTATACAGTATTTTGGCTCGCTGTTGAATTTATTCTTACGCAAACGCCAAGTACTGTTTATTGCTTCACACACGCTATTTATTTGATATTTATTTACAGATAAGTAGTACTGACGCAATTGGTACAGAGTTAAATCTTTTGCAGGCGCAGAGTCCGGGATTCAGACTGTACTGGTAACAAGTAAATTATTACTAATTTTTGTTTCCCACTAACTTTTGTACTATATTCCATTATTTTCAAAATCTTTTCAAATCTCTTTTTCAAAAATCAAATCTTAACTTTATTCTACACATCTCTCTTTTTCCTAACACTATCATACACTTTCTTTCAAATCTTACTTCCACTCAAATTTTCCTTTTGTACGGAATCACTTCATTCCCCAACGTCTCTATCCCTCTTTTCATTCTATAAATACCTCTCATTTTTTCCATAAAATCTCACATCAAATTCTAAATCACTTCTCAAATTTCTACTTCATATCCATTCTCTCTTCTTCCCCCGACAAAATGGCGAAGCGGTGGGAAACGTGTTTTCTTATGGTCATCACCGTTGTGGTGGTAATCATGTCTTTCTTCTGTCTGCATAGTCCTGAAAAATGTGGACCTGCGATGGTTACACTCCCGATCATCTATTTTCTGTTGGTCATAGCATGGGTTATTAATCGTCATTCTTAAAGTTTGCCGTATCTCTTATTTTCTTAAATGTACCGTTTACTCGTCGTACCGTTCATTATAGTATGTAATGTTTGTACTGTCAGTATTAAATGTTGTACTATTTGTCATATTGTTACTTAATTATTCAGATAATATTTTGTGTGTTTTCTGCCAGTCAAATATTTATGTTTCTGTGCATTAAATGATTTTCAGGGTTATTATCGGTAATTTTGCTCGCGTACAGTAAATATTAATTATTTATTATGTCTGTGTTTTTTAACAAGTCATGTAAATAAACTTTCATCTTTCACATAAAACAAAAACAACAAAAAGAAAATTAACTTTGACTGTTGATTTTTCACTCTAACCATTAATGCCTGAACAGTCAGTTGACAGTCAAACTGCTGACAGTACAATTCTCCGTGTTTTGTACCATCAATCAAATCAAACTTTTGCATTTCAAAATTCCAAGATTTTTGTCCTAGAAGTCTTCTGAATATCACATGATTAGCAGAGACTCAGCACTGCACAAAAATCAGGTACGCTTAACTGTCTCCTACACAAACAGTCTCTGATTAGGGTTTATTGTTTTTTTAGGAGAAACAAGTTTTTGAGACCTCAAATGGATTTCATGGACCTCCATATATCTCAAAGTACCACCATACAAATTTTCAGACTTCAATTCACTCAGACGCACCGTCAGCAGCTCAAACAGTCAACAGACGACCCGTTTGACCAAAAAGTCAACAGACAGTCAAAAATGAAATTTTTTGTCAACATCCATATTTTGTCAAAGGATGCATCATTTGATCATTGGATGATCATAATTCATCAAGGAAAGATCAAAAATCAACAAAACCCTAAGATTCAAAATTAGGGTTTTCTCCTAAAAAGTCAACTAAATTTTGACTGGTCATAACTCTCTCATCCTTCATCCAAAAAATTCAAACCAAAGCTCATTTTGAAGGAAATCCAATTATCTTTCAAATGCAATTGGTCCCATGGTCATTAGGTTCTCCATTTGAAAAATATGAACCAAGACATTACAGGTCATTTTCAAAGTCAACAAAAAGACACTTTTTTCAAAAGGACACACAAGGAGCATCAAAAATCATTTTGACATGAGACCAAGGACATTGGTTATAGGACTCTTTGAGGTTTTCAAAAAGTGCAAGATCTCCTTCATATGACAAAAATTGAGGGATTTACACCTTGTTGAAGTTGGCTAAATTTTGGGAAAATCCATAAAACCAACATTGCTCAAAAATGTATTTTTTCCAAATGGGGCCAAGTTTTCATAGTTCAAACATGTTTACCATGATATAATGGGCCTCCCACGACCAAGACAAAGCCCACACCATTTTTATTCATTTTTGGTTTAATTTTATCCTATTTTAAGATTAAATTGAAAATGGAAAATGGAAGGATAATGGATGGCTTAAATCCTAAGCATGACTCACCAAAGAATCTTTAATTTTCTGCAGAAAATTGAAGTACAAGGCAAGAGAAGTGAAGGAGAGCAAGACTTGGTCAAATATTCAAAGATTTTTAATATTTAAAAATCAAAGTTTCAACCAAGCAATGAATGCTTCTTGGCTTAGTTTCTAAGCACTTCTTGGCTTATAAATGAAGCTGCATACTTCAACAACAAGACACACATGAAAATATAGCCAAGGGATAGCAAGAAACTTCACAAAATTCTCTCAAAAATTCCATAACTTTGTAATTTTCAATTTCTATATTCCAACCATTATCAATACAAACCAATTGTTCTAATCATCTCCTGGAACTTAACATAGTAAGTTAGGATCAATAATCATGGCTACATGCTCATAGAACTCTTGTTTCAAAAGTAACATATTCATGCATATTATCAACTTTTAATATCTCTACTATAAGCACGTTTAAACAAAATCTAATACCTATGCTATCTTTTTGAGATCATATGGGGTAGATTCAACGTCTAACATGTGAGCCTAAGGCCATGAATCATGGTGTGCCATGGTTGAAGCTCAAAGCTTCAACCTTTTCGTTTTCATATTTATCATGGTCAAATGAGAAAATTAACATCACTATTGAATTCAGGAGGTCTTGTTTAGTAAATCTGGGCCATTGTTGTTTTTGTTTCATGCGTTTTTTGTAGGTTTTAAGAATCCAGAAATTCGAAGGTGGAATCCGCAGGTAAAGCTGCAGGAAATTGTGTAACAAAATCCGCAGGTATCCTTAAAGAAGATGATGAACAGTTGCGTGGACTTCTTTGACCACGCGTGGAAGATTTTGATTGGCTGCAGCGAAACACATGGGTCCCACGTTGACTCATCCAGGCTGACAGATCCCACGCAAGCAGCACATGCACGCTACCATGTGACTCAAAATCTCAGCCCTTGATCTCCACTGAAAGCACATCAAACGCACCAGATCATGCAACCACACCATAAACCCTACTGCCCATCACACTTGATTCAAACTTAATATTTATTTTCTATTTTACTTTAACTTCTTTGCAAAATTAATTAAAATAGTTTTAAAAATCCAAAAAAATACATAAAAAATATTTTTAAGTTTCTAAAATAATATTTTATTTTCTGATATAAAAATATTTTATTTTTCTTCATAATTTAAATATTTTGTATAATTAATTAGATAATATGCATATACTTATCTTTTAATTATTTTTCAACCAATAAAAAATCATAAAAATTTTTGTTCTTTATATTAAATATATTTTATATATTATAGGCTAATTTTGTACATATTTAGAGTAATTTTCTCTTTAAGTTTTAATTATTTGTGTAATTATTTATATAATTATGTGTTAATTAACTTAATAAATTTCAAATCAATTTCAAAAAATCCCAAAAAAATTTGTTTTGTTTAAAAATTAATTAACAAGCATTTTGAACATATTTTGAGCTTAATTTTTAGGTTTGAAATTTATTTTCATCTTTTTTCCTCATTTTAATTTAATTAATCATGCATTAATTTTAATTAAAATCAATCATCAAAAAAACCAAAAACATGCATTTCTTTCTTCTTTTATTTTCTTGCAATTTAAATTCATAGATAAATGTATAGGTTGTCAAATTCATGTAAATAGCGTAGTTTACATTTCCCGCACAATCGATGTAATAGCGTAGATTTACTTTCCGCATTTTACATTTCCGCATTTTAAATTCCAGCACATATAAACTGCGTGTATGCCAAAGATAAAATTAAATCGTCAGATCACTAACTTCAAAGATAAAATATCTGAATCCAAACACAATCACACTTGCACCTCTTAGGGTAATCCCTTTCTCATTCTTTTCAAAATCAAAATCAAATTCTATTATTTCAAACGCAAAATCGAACTTTTGTTTATTATCCGGTGAAAGGATGAATTTTTAAAGGAAATAGGATAAAGACCTTATAACTCAGGGTAGACCTCCTAATTTGCTTGCTCAAATCAAAACAAACAAATCTCTCATATATCATTATTTTTCAAAATAAAACTTTCAAAAAAGACAATACTTTGTATATATCCAAACAAGGATCATTACGAAGTTAACGTTCTTTTTTTCAAAAAAACATCTTTTGAAAGATAAAAACACTTTGTATACATCCGCACAAGGATCATTACAAATTCAATTTACAAAGGTATTTGAAACCACATACGAGCATTTAAAAGCAATTGAAAACAAGTGAGCTAAGCAAATTAAAGAGCCCATGGATAACCATGGATACAAAGGGTGCTAACACCTTCCCTTTGTATAACCTACCCCCTTACCCAGAATTTCTTAAAGGTCTTTTTTCTGTTTCTTTTATAAACCTTTCCTTAATTGGATAAAATAAAAGGTCGGTGGTGTCATACCCCAAATTTGTCCTACCCTTTTACTTTCATCTGGCTTAGACTTTACATTTCATTTGCATAACTCCATTAGGTCATTTAACACTTTGGCATTCATTCATCAAATAAACATCTAGAGCATGGGATCTAGGGTTTCACAATGTTCAAGGTTTCTACAGTATGCAAACTTGTTCAACAAATGTTTTATTGATCATGGGTTAAGGTACTCTGTATGCTGGGGATCATCTGATAAGTCTTGAGGTTTGGACCTTACGATCAGCAGGGAGTTTTTGCTAAGCACTTAGGCTATTCTTCATTGACGGAGTGGCTTCATTATTACTTGATTCACTTTGGTTACTTGAGTCACAAGCCACTGATTTTGGATTTTTGTGCAAGAATTGGATGAAACATGGTTGAACTTATGAACCAATTCAAGATTGGAGAGTAAATGCCAAGACTTAGACTTTTTGGTCAAAGTTAACCAAGAAATGTAAACTTTTGTCCAGAAGTTTATTTCAAGCTAGTTTTGATCATCATTATAAAAAGGATTAAGTTACTTGAAATGCTCATCCAAATTCTCTACTGTGACTACTTGATATACAAGAAACAAAATAGCCAAAATGGATTCTCTAAGACCATAGCTTACTTTTGAATAGACTTAAAACAAAAGGTGAAGCTTCATTCAAAGTTCAAGAACAGGTGGAAGAATTCCAACTCAAAGTCATTACATTTCAAGTCAAGGTTACAATCCATTACAGAATTTCACATTTAACATTCACACATTACAAAACCATTTGGATTACAAAGGAAAAAGACCCTGCACAACAATTCCAAACAGCTCCCAAATTAATCCAAAAAATAATACTTTTGCTTTACTCCCTATCCACTCTTCAAGCCTTTGTCGTTTTCCAAACCTGTCAAGGCAAAACAAAACCATAGCAAGTCAGCCCGGCATACCTAGAACAACCCTGTTGCAATGCAAATTCAGTCCATTCACTATGCTACAATCCATATCAATTCCTACATCAAGACATACACAATGCATATACCCATACCAATCCACATCCATTCATAATTATCCTACTGCTACTTCATCATCAAAATCCATATAACTTCATACAAGCCACAGAGAGAAAACCAAATTAACAATATATGAGATCATCCCCATTCTTTTTTAATCCTAAACATTCAACCATGTACATACAACCTAACCTGCATTCAATTTCACCATGATATACATTCCAATTTAGATTTAACCATCTTGCTGATATATACATTGCATCAAAACCAAACTAACAGTTAATAGACAGCTCTACATTGACATCAATTCAAACACATCCAACCGACACCAATAGAAAGCATAGCAGAAAATCAATAAGAATCTTTTACCTGGGCTCGCTGCACATAACACATCCACTAGTATCAACCTTCCCCGCATGGAACCGTAACAGTCCAATAGTCATCGCCAAGTCTTCGTGCCGTACAATCCAACATTCACGTACCCACCATAAACTTGTGTCTGAACCTACAAACCAGCAGCCTACACAAACCAAATATAAGCCAAATGCATTTGCAAATTCGGTTCAAGACAATTTCAAATCAATTCATAGTCATACATTCAAGATCCTGTTCACGCTGCTCAGAATTCAACAAAAATTGGAACATTGCATCAGTTTCTAACAGTTAAGTTCATTCAAATTGGACTGGCTGCTAATGTTCGGGTTGTACGGTTCAAAGAAAATTCAAAAGCTGCAGTTCGACCTATTAACCTCTTACTAACTTGATTTCAAGCAAATTGGTATAACACCGCAATCAGCTAGTGCTAACAGCCCCAAACAGTCAATTCACAACTCCCGGTTATCATAGAAGAAACTGACAGTTACCAACAAAATCCTCTCAAACTACTTCAACAAACCTCCAACTGTCCAAACTCCAACTCAGCATCCAGAATAACTGTCATAACAGCTCTCTAACCAACTTCTTCTAATCCTAACAACCAAAACAGAAACAACAAATTCCTAACTAACATATAACAGAATTCCGAATTATAACTAACCTCACTTCTAAACTCCATAACTTCCCTAACAGAATGATAACTAACTCCCTCTCCCTCATAACCAACTAAATCCTCACCCTCCAATTCATAACCGAATTTCAATCCTAAGGCTACCAATCACTCTCCTCTAACTGAATTGCTCACACCCTTTCATCAACCTCTATATAACAGATTCACTCTTCCTCATCTTTGATTCTACACGCCATTCTCACACTTCACTCAATCATCTTCTTCATCACTCTCTCACATATCCACTCATCTCCATTAATTTCACTCCTCCATCTTCTTCACCCTCTCATTCTCACTCTCTACAACTTCAATCTCTCTCCCTGCTCAATCTTCTCTCACACTCTGTAACCGTCAAAACCTACACCAAGAGCTCCTTCGACATACCCTTTGAATCTTCACATTGAAGTTTCATAGAGGTAGAGCTATACCTCAGCATTTCTGCAATCTTCATCTCACATTCACGAAGAACACAACAACACGCAATACACAACGCAAGACGCACAGAGGAATTCGAAAGAAAAAAGAAAGAGTAGAAGAAGAAGCAGAATCACTCAAGCAGAAAGAACGAAGCAAGAAAGGAAGAAATCGGAAGCATTATTACCTTATCTCTGGTATTCTCGATCTTCGATCTCCTTCGGCGCATCAGGTAAGCACGAGGTTCTCTTCAATTCTATTTTTTTGATGCAGTCGTGTTCGTTGATGTGTGCTGAACGATAACCCCATAGTCTCGCCCTTTGATTCACCTCCATTAGCGTTTAATTGAGCTTTTTAGTTAAGCTTAGGGTTTTCTATTCGCTTAGATTTACGGAAGTGGAGGACGAATTGGAGAAAGAGTCGGACAAATTTAAGGTCGGATTGCTGATCAGAGTGAGAAGGAGAGCGGGGATCGAGGTCTTGTTGGGTGAAACCTCAAGCTCCGCCGCCTCCGGTACGGCGGAAGCGATTTCCGGCCACCATTTTGTTTCGTGAAGAGGCGAGAGTGAACGAGAGGGAGGAAGCTTCGTGTAAGCTGAATAGTCATAACTCATAACCCTCATTCCCAATTATCTCTTTCTTTTTTTAATTTTATTCAATACAAAAATGATAAAAAACCAAATCTGGACTGAATCAAATTGGCATTGGGCTAAGACTGAATTGCTATAGCACACCTCCGAAAGCCCATTGCACCCTTTTTTGTAAAAAAATCCGAAAACAATAATTCCCTGGGCCACACAAGTCATGTTCCTCGGCCCGTGTAGCTTTTTTACTGATGGCAATAACAAAAACAATCTGAATTTGGGCCATACGAATCACAATTTGCACCCCCAATTTGGCCCGTTAGCTTTTTATTATAAATAACAAAATCTGAATAACAACAAAAAACTCTACTACCGGGCCTTGATCTTTTGGGCCTGCACCCAGTTTACTTGTCACACCATCATTCTAATGTTGCACCCCCTGTCTTCTTACTTTTTCAATTAATTGAATTCATGTTTTACCTAGCTTTTTATTAATTTCTTTTAGATGATTGAATGCTAATTTTTCCTATCATTCTTAGACTTTAAATGTAATTTTTGACATATAAAAATAATCACTAAAATTAGTAGTTTTAGGCTACTTTTTCTTTTAACCTTTTTACTTGTTGTAATTCAACTTCCTTCATAAAAACCATATAAAAAATAGTAGTATTTTAGTTTAATCTTGTACTATATTTTGACTTGTTTCATTTCATGCTTTTTACCAATTTTGTATCATTGCATTACTTGACTTTTGCTTGTAATTGTGCCTTTATTTTGTATGTCCCTTAGCTCTTAAGACTTTTAATGCTCCTTTTAGAATTTAGTTACCATAACTCTAGGCTTAGAAATTAGGCTAGTCCCCCACTTTTTCATTCTTTTTCTTTTACAACTCTAAAACACTTAATAAATACTTGAATAAAAACCCCATAAAAAATACAAAGAAAATACTTAAAACACTAATAATCAAAGTGAAAATTCTTAAAGAGGGAATGGAACCTTGAACGTCCCTTGCTTAAGGGAATGTTCGAGTGCTTGGATCTCCCTTGCTTAAGGATCCCATTCAGGCGTAAGTTCCCAACTTCTAAAAAACACAAACCAAAGAGTAACTCGAGTTTCCCTTGCTTAAGGGATTTCCTCGAAACACTCAAAGTCTCTCTCTCATCTCCTTTTCTTAAGGGCATTGTTATCTCCGCTCTACTGCATCCTAGGTCGATCCCTTATGCA
This sequence comes from Vicia villosa, assembly GCF_029867415.1. Lineage (NCBI taxonomy): Eukaryota > Viridiplantae > Streptophyta > Magnoliopsida > Fabales > Fabaceae > Vicia > Vicia villosa. The sequence continues at coordinate 213,819 of NW_026705702.1, forward strand.
AGAGCGCGAGCGTTAACGCCGCCCAACTAAAAAACATAAAAACAAACAGAAACTATGGAGCCGAGCTACGGTAACTCTGATTCCTGAAAAGGATACGTAGGCAGCGGGGTAGGGCCCGTGCGAGTATAATTCTTTATTTTCCCTACATTTTGCATTCATTCGCATGTAGACATAGACATAGTACACACCCTTTAGATAGAAACAAACATAGGTGGATACCATCGAGTACGATGGGCGCGAGGGGTGCTAATACCTTCCCCTTGCGTAACTGACTCCCGTACCTTGATTCTCTGGTCGCAAGACCCTGTTCCTTCCTTTGCTAGGTTTTCTGATATTCCTTTCCCTTATGGGATAAATATATTGGTGGCGACTCTGTTCATTTTTCGCGAGCGTGCGACAGCTGGCGACTCTGCTGGGGATGTTGCTAGACCTGTTGCTGGTCCATCCTTAGTGAGTCGATCCTAGCCTGCGTTTGTTTGTTTATTTACCGGGTGTTTACTTGTTTTTATGTCTATACCTTGTATATATGCTTGCATGCTTATTCTTTGCCTGCATATCATGTTTATTCCTGTTTGCACATCATGCATATGGATTATATTTTGTGTTCCTTGGGGTCTTCTGTTCTGTTTTGCAGGTGGGGGGTTTGTATGAGGTAAAAGGCCCACTACCCAGGCCAGTGACACATAGGATTAGCGTGGATGCTCATGTTGACTCCCGTGGCTCTTGCTACGATCGAGTTCAACATGGGGTACCACAACTGGGCGAGGTTCTTTCATGGAACACTGTGTCTGGCACGCTTGTTGCCTCAAACACTTTGTACCCCATGGGAACTGTAGACCCTAGTGACCATTAGGGACCACTTGTCCGTGTCTAGACTTCATACCCGTGAGATTGGGGTGGGACAGGAAACCTTGGCTCCTACATACCATTGCTTCTTCATAGTTGAGGTCGGACCTTTATTTGGTCCGTTCTCATGGCGCTCGATATTCTGGTATTCAAAAAGGGCGTCGAACCTTTGATCCTGTGACATTTGGCCTGTACAGAGGTTTTGCATCAGTTATTCAGAGGATTGTGCGGTGGTTACTAAGATTATATGGACCTCGATTCCGTGCTTTTGCATTGCATAACATCATTGCTGTATCCACTTCATTTGTGGGGGATCCTAAAGTCTATTTCCAAAAAAAGAAATGAAAAGAAAAAGGAAATAGAGAAGCAAAAAAAGAAAAGAAAAGATATTATATACAAAAAAGGCTTGGATTCCAAAAGAAAAAAGAAAAAGGAAAGTGCGAAAAGACTTTAGGATCTCCATAAATGAAACATGCATTCATACTATCATGCATTTCATGGTTCTTTTAGAGACTTATGGGACCCTTTCTACCAGAATTCAAGATCAACAACAGATTTGACTTCTCACCGCCACAAGCTCCTAGATCAACTATGGAACAACTCCTTGAGGTTTTTGACTGAGATGAGACTAGAAATGGGGATTAACATGAATCAATGTATGGAGTCTCTTCAAGTTTTTCTCTTAGACACGAAGAGTTGAGACAAGTTCCTCAGAGGCCAAATGCAAATGTTAATCTCACCTCAAGAGAAAGTCTTATGTATCAGAATGTTTGAAATAATGTTGAGATTCCTATTCTTGGTAAAGAGAATTCACATCATTGAAGTCTTCAAGTTTCCAAGTATTGAATTTGACAAAAGGTTTCACCTCTTGGAGATAAGTTTGGAAGCCATAAAAAAATTCGTGACTCCGATGATTTAGAAATTGTTGGTTTGTGCCTGATGTCAAAAAGAAAACTGCAAGGGTCATTTACTCACTCCATATGGTTTGGATATTGAAGCTAAGTTGGTAATCATCTCTTGTGCATGTGTGGAAGTTGCTTGGGGCTCCCGATCGAGGGATAAGCAAGACGTACTCTTATCTTGAGCATTGCATCATTCGCATTGCTCGAATCCCTTAAAGCATTACAAATTCCTGGGTGACTTCGTCAGGATCTTCTTCCGTGTGGTAATCAAGAGTGTTCTACACAATGCTTCTCGTTCTCAAGGTTCTACTTCACATCTCAGTCGCCTCTTCTCGAAATTTCCCTCTCATTGGCCTTCGTTTGTTAATAGAGACAAGAGGAATATGAGAAATAAATTGACGTGATTCTATTGCCTTGTTCTCATTCGCTTCCCTGTTTGTTGGAACTTCAATTGGTTAAGATTCGAGTATTGGGTCTTCTTCACCACAAGTAGATCTCCTCAATTTAATGACCATACAAGATTCCTTCCATTTATGATGGCGATTACTATTCCAACATCTATGCTTGGGGCTCCCGCACGAGGGATAAGCAAGACGTGCTCTTATCTTGAGCATTGCATCACTCGCATTGCTCGAATCCCTAAAGCAAGGCAAAAGTTTACGACTCATGGGTGACTTCGTTGGAGTTCTCTTTTGGAGTAATCTGAAGTGTTTGGAAAGAACTGCAAAAAGTATTCAAGATCAATAAGTCCAGACGGAGTCAGGTCTCCTCAACAATGGCATTCATTTAGTTTCGTTATTGCATTCTCATTTGTAACATTTCATTGATTGTTTAAGCATTGCTAGCATGTAAGAACTTGTTAATTTCTGAATGAAAATAAAATACATTGTTTATGTTTGTCTTGAAGAAACCCATTCGTTTTCACTCATAAAATGTTTTTGGCATTACGATACCAACTTTACTAATCCCTTGCTTAGGCAAAGAGCGGAGGGAGAATGATGAAAGATAAAAACGCAAAATCTCTGATCATGTGTTTTTGAATAAAAAACCCTACTGAGGATGTACAGGCATTGTTTCAAATCCCCAAACACCGGAGATATAAGGGAGATAGACCCTCGTCAACCCCTTTGAGCCTTGAAGTAGGAGTTTCTTTTCTAATCATAAAAAACCCTTATTTTAACCTTGGGGCAGGGTAGTGTTCATTTAACTTGATCGAGTGATCAAAACTCACCAAAAGGGTATGCATCTAAGGATACAACAATGGTTATCCTTCAAAAGGTTGAGGAATGTCAAAACCGCAATGACTATCCTTATTCCATCAGGAGGTCAAGAGATGACGACGCCACAATGGTTATTCCTCATCAATCAAAGAATGAGGCAGTCACAATCACCTCCCGCAAATCAAAGATTCAAGATCACACGACTTGTTCAAAAAAAAAAAGGTGAAAAAAAATATATAGTGCCCGCTAAGTCAACAACATGAAAACAATGACTTAGGCAAAAGTTAGGGCATCCCGCTGGACTCCAAAATAAAATTCAAAAGATTTAGTCCAGGCAAAAGTTAGGGAAACAAAAAGGAAAAGCAAAGCAAAAGAAAAACGAGGATTACAACATAAAGATCCTCATCAAAGGAACAAAGTCGTGTGATCAGACACCAAAAATGAAAGATAAAGTGACTGCCATGTCCAAAGAAGCTCATTGATTCTTCAACCGTCTCAAAATTCCTTGTGAGGGATGAACGCTCATGTTGAGTTAACTGAACATAGGACTGGAGAACATCATGAAGGGGGTGGGTACAAATAATTTTGAGCCTAAAAATCCTTTGTTTTCTAAAAACCGTGAACCCGGCCAAATTACAACCCTTAAAAGTCCTAATTGAAGTAGGGTTTATTTTGAAAGCGCACTCCGATGATATAGCGTTTAACTGACTCCCAATGAAGCGTAACACATATCTATGTTGGTATTGTATGCCCGCTTTGCATTTCGTTCACAAGAGGTGGCCACCTCATTGCATAAAAAGTTTCTTTAAAAACTTCAAGACTAACATAGGCTTTGCATTAGAATTATCATTCTTAAAATTAACATTCTTTTGCATACAAAACATCTGCTTAAACATCAAAAAAATTTCAGGATGAGAATCAGTGAGTAACTTGATCATGTCAAAGTACAAGAGACTTGAGAACTCTGAGGAGTAAAAGCCAATCATTTCAAATGTTGACCATCAAGAGGCAGGTTCTCTAAGAACTCCGTTGGGCATGAACAGTTAATGCTTTCTTTGATTACCTTGAGGGGAAGAGTTTAAAGACTCCGTCGAGCGTGGTGAAGTTATTCCCATGTTTCTTTGACTTCAAAGCAAGAAAGCTTGAGGACTCTAGTAAGATGTACCCAATCAGGGGCAATTGAATCGAGGTTTGACCTCTCAAGTTCAGCATATCTGGGGCAATCATGTCGATAAATCTCTTCGAGCCTTGATCAATCTGGGGCAATCAGGTCGAGGAATCTCTCGAGTTCAACCAATATGGAGCAGTTATGTCGAGATTCGACAAATCTCTCCAAGGATCCTTTAGGGAAAATTCCTTCATGGGTCAAGAAACTTGGGGCACAATCTTATGAGTTATATCATTGCTCCCGAATACAAGAGTTTATTTCTCCTAGAAATTTGGTCTCTGCCCAAGCACAGGAGTTTATTTCTCCTGAGAGTTGTTCCATTTCTCCAAACTAGTGCCCTTATTCGGATAATCCCCAACATGGTGAATTGAGGGAATCTCCTCAAGTTGAAAATCCTCCAAGCAGTGGCACATGGTGAGAAGTAAGAAATCATTCTTCAAGTCAAAGAAAAGTGCATCTTACAAATCAAAGTCCAATATCTATTGGCACCTCCACATGGTCCTTAACACTAAGGGGATTCTCCCTGGTATTTACCTCACTAATGCCTTTATTTGGCATCCTGCATATAGTGTTCACTGCATATAACATTGCATCCTCAAAAGCGTAACATATCCGTCAAAGCGGATCATTACGCCATAAAAAATTTCAAACATGCATACAAAGCATAAGCCAGATAATACAAATCACCACTCAATCAAGACGACGATACTTCCCCATATAAAATATTGTCCTTACAAACTCCCATTGATATCTGCTACTACACTACAAATCTCCTCCACCCACGGTGCCGATACTTGGTGTCCTCAATCCCCAGAAAAAGTCTCGTTTTTTCTCTCCAGTATGGATTGGACACAATGTCTTTCTTCGTCAGAATCGTTGTCTCCGAGGTTATTTCCCATGTGCCGCGCGAAGATTAGAGTGCGAATGAGGGTGGGCATTCAACCCATCTCATTTTTCAATCGTTTGAATAACCATACTTGGTGTGTGGCAATTCGAACGATTGCCACTCTTGAAGAGCTACACCCCGCCTTTTGGCCTGAGGGATTAATGTAGTTCTTATGCTTCGTAAGCATCCATATTCCCGTAATCCCCAGTGGTTACTATCGCCTTCTTGTCAAGTCTAGTCGTCTCTAGTCTTGTCATGGTTATTTCCCGTGTGCCGTGTTAGGAGTAAATTAATGGTAAATTCATGTGTTAATATAAGTGATTTCTTCTCTAAACCAATGCAAAAATGCGATGAATCCATAGGTTTTTATGAAGAATTGAACTGAATAAGTTTAGTTCATGTATAAAGCAAATCGAATCACTTGTGGGTGTTATTGTTGCAGGTTTTGAGCTGAATAAGAACTTAAGAAGAACTTGAGGAGGAAAGAAAGCTGGAAGTCTCAAAGGCTGAAGAAAAAGATGGAAAATACAAAGGGCGCGCCGCGAGTGTTCCTAGGCGCGCCGCGAAAATACTTCTGTTTGAGGTGCGCGCCGCGCCAGCCCGTTGCCGCGCCGCGGCCTCGGCGTTAAAAGCCCAAAAGTTCTGTTTTAAAGCCCTAGTTTCCAAGTGGTTAGATATACTTTGTGGGAGCGAAATTAGGAGAGCTATCTGATTCTGAAGCTGAGAATAACAATAGAAGGTGGATTCTTTACCAATTGAAGGCATTCTATTGATGAAGATGAATTCCTCCATTGATTCTTGTATGTTCTTCATGTCTATGGAGAGCTAAATCCCTCTTGTTGAGTCTAAGGTAGTAGTTAACCTATGAATATACATTACCATTGATTAATCCCTGTGAACAATTGTTTGAATTTATTATCAATAAGAAACCTTGTTTTTAATTTACACCATTGTTGAATCTTTGATCGAAAGAAAGGATTTAACTTTTGCCCTAGGTTACTATATTGATTCAATTGCAATTTGCAGAGATGGAATTGTAATTGGGTTTTCATAATTATCGTTCTTAATTAATATTATCGTTATTGTGCTTTGGAGAGATCGAATCTCATACCGGTAAAAGTTATCTAATTTGATTTGCAGACATGGAATCTTATTTGAGGATAAGTGAAGATAATGATTCAAAGGATTGTTCTATTGTGAATTAATTGATAATTGTATAGGATTAGGTTGATGAACCCTAAAGACTCAACATCTTTCTTTATTTGTTAACACAAAGTCCTTTACTTGCTTTTATTTTATTATTTGTTTTTGATATTATTATTAGTATAAAACAAACCAAACCAAATTTCTTAACTCAAAATAAACAACTATAGAACGGCAGTGATATTAACCAATCCCTGTGGATACGATATATTACAGAAAATATTTACCCACAAATACTTTCAACAAATTGGCGCCGTTGCCGGGAATTGGTGTCAATATTTCATGCACTGCAATAGTTCTTATTTTGAGTTTTAATTTTTATTTTCTCTATTTGGTTGTTTCACGTGTTTTCTAGTTTTGCAGAAGATTGTGTATGCGCAGCAAAGTTTCTAGCGATCAACTTCTTTTTGATCCCGAGATCGAAAGGACCGCTAGGAGGTTAAATAGCAAAGCACGAAAAAGAGCGAACATAGCAAAAGCAAGAGACAACGCAACCGCGACATCGTCACAACAACTTGAAACCATTGACGAGTCGCAAGAAGGATTCTTCTTTCACGAACTATTCACGGAGGAAGAACCGGAAGTCTTTATACAACCTACTGTTGGCAACATGGCTGCTAATGGTCCATGTGCTAATAGTCCAAGACTCAATCCTCAGTTCGCGAGAACTGCCGCCAACGGGCGACCGACAGAACTGAAGACCGGTATCATACAATTGATTTGTGCAAGTCCTTTCGCCGGATTGGACCATGAAGACCCGTACACGCATCTTACTCGATTCTATGAGTTAGCGGGTACTACGGGTGTCGCTCAAGCTGATGAGGAAGCATTATTTAAGAGGTTGTTCCCACACTCTTTGCTATCTAAGGCAAAGGATTGGTATCTGGATCAACCCGAGGTAGTGATGACAAATTGGAACACATTGGAAGAAAAATTTCTGGAAAGGTTTTACTCTCAAAATCGATTCTTCGAAGCAAAAACAGCAATAGCAGTATTTTCTCAAGGTAGTAATGAATCTTTGAATGAAGCATGGGAAAGGTATAAAGCTATGTTGAGAAAGTGCAAAGGACACGGTTTTTCAGACGTTGACCAAATCCATATGTTCCGTAACGGTCTCACAGCTACAAACAAGACACTTTTGGACGCCACAGCTGGTGGTTCTCTCATGTCCAAAACACCTGAAGAAGCTACTCAGATAATAGAGCAAATGGCTCTAAATGATCGTCAAGGCAATCATGATCGAACGGTAAGAGATAAGAAACCCGGAATGTTAGAGTTGAACAACAGTGATGCTCTACTTGCTCAGAACAAATTGCTAACTTCACAAGTGGAACTTTTGACACAACAAATGTCTAAACTACCACAACAAATCAAGGAGCTGAACGGGGTATCTAATTCATATCAAGTTGCTAGGTGCGAATTGTGCAAGGGACCACATCAAACAGGATTCTGCCCACCAGTGCAAGAAGAAGAAGTGAATTACATGAATAATAACCAAGGACAAAGGCAGAATCAATATCAGAATCAGCCATACCAACAAGGTTATCCACCAAGATACAACAACCAAGGGTACCAACAAAGACCACCGAATCAAGGGTATCAACAACAAGCATTCCAACCATACACTCAACCACCACAACAACAGCAAGGAGGACAATCCAAGTTGGAGGAGACAGTGAATCAGTTCATTCAAACATCAGTAATAAATCAGAAGAACCAGGAAGCGGCAATTAAAAACCTGCAAACTCAAGTGGGGCAAATAACACATCAACTTACTCTACAGGCACAAGGAGCCTTACCAAACTCAACCGGAAAAAAACCGCAAGACCAGGAGAAAATTAATGCTGTTACAACAAGGAGTCAAAGGGGTTCAGAATCGGAAAAAGAGAAAGAAGAGATAGGTGACCCTATGGCGATGGAGGTAGATCTGGAAATAAGAGAGGACCTAAAAGAGCCAGAAGTTGTAATACTACCAATGAAACCAGTTGAAGAAAAAAATAAGAAAGATGTTGAACAGGTGATTAAACCACCCCTTCCTTTGCGAGTAACAAAGAAGGATTCAAAAGAGAAAGACGTTCGGAAATTTACGTCCTTGTTCAAAAAGTTAGAAGTGGATTTACCTTTCTTTGAAGCACTGGAACACGTACCTGTGTATAAGAAATTTATGAAGGAGGTATCGGCGAAAAAAAGATCACTAGAGGGAGAACCAAAAATGGCAATCGAAAAATGTAGTATAGTCGCTGCAGCAAGAAAAATCCCAATTAAGAGAAGAGACCCTGGGGCAGTGGCGATACCATGCACTATCAAGAATATATCATTTAAAAAGGTACTTCTCGATTCTGGCTCTAGTGTGAGTCTAATGCCGTTATCCATTTTCAAAAGGCTTGAATTAGACAAGATTAGTGAAAGTAAGTCGCAATTACGGTTCGCCGATCACACTATTAAGAAATCTTATGGAGTAGCGGAAGATGTACTAGTAGAAGTTGATAAGTTTGTTTTCCCTGTTGACTTCCACATCATGGACATTCCGGAAGATGAAGAAACTCCGATCCTTCTTGGGAGACCCTTTTTGTCGACAGGACGCTGTAATCTTGACATTGAAAAGGGGACGCTAACGCTAAAATCATTTGATGAAGAAGTAACCTTGAAGATGCTGGGAATCAAGAAACACAGGTCAGGGGTAAATGAGAAAAATTCAACTGGTATACCGGAAGGTGCACAAGAAAACAAAAATCTCAAAAACTTCCAAGAAAAAGTCTCTAACATATCTTCTCCAATGAAACCAAATTATGATGATGTCAAAAGTCCTAAGAGGGCTAAGGAGAGTGATAAGAATGGGGAAGATAAAGTGAAGAGAAAAGCTATCCATGCTTTTTATCTTCATGAGTTTGTGGGTATGGAAGTACAAAGTAGCGAGTGTTGGAAAAGGAAATACCCTCCATAAAACAAGGGGTAATGGACCGTCGAGCCATGCGACGTTAAACGAAGCACTTTGTGGGAGGTAACCCACACTTCTAATGTTTTATTTTTGTCTATTTTTATTTCAGGAAATAAAAAGGGAACCTTTCTGGTGAAAGCTAGGAAGAGGCAAGTAATATTGTAATACCCTCTGTGAGTCAACCCTCTCGGGCTTGTTACGAAACATTGAGGTCAATGTTTAGTTTAAGTTTGGGGGTGGATTTACTCTTTGCAATTTTTATGTTCAATTTTATGTTTTTATGTCTGTTATGTACTCCCAGTTAGAGTAAGTAGTCCCATAACAAAGCGAGAACCTCAAGCGAAGTATCAACAATGAAGCAACATGTATGAAAGTGGTAGTAAGTGAATGTTCAAAATTTTTGAGTTTCACTTTCTTTTTCAATAAGTAACAAAGCAGGTATGAAATTTCAAACTCAAACACTTAATGTGTGCAATGAAACGTAAGGTGTTAGTAAATACTGTCAGAAGTTCTTTATGGTACATTGTTTGTTGGATCAGCTTAGCCTTAACCATTGTGAGGAAAGCTTTCCATTGTTTACTATATGCAGGAGACCATCAATTATTTTGACGTGTTTGTATCATGCTAAATCGGTTGTTGCATCGTCTGTGGAAATCTGTGAAAGTGATTTAGGCAATTGTTTGAATCTGAGAGTTCTTTTAGCCTATTCTAAGGTACAACTTATGTGCTTCTGTGAGAGTGTGATCCGTTGCTAACCATTCTTTGAGCCTGAGGTCAAGATAAGTATCATAATATGCACCAAGGAAATAGCTGGTGAGTTTTGATCTCAATAAAAAGTTTTGTTCTGGACCATCAACCATAAAATTTGGTGATGTGTTTTCTCTTTGACCTTTTTAGAAAGTAGGGGAGTATTCATATAATCTGAATACAGGTTGATCTCCAAGTTGGGGAGAGTCACATTCAAAAGAAGAGTAAGTACTTATGGTAATTGGTGAAAGATTAAAGAAGCCGTAGCTTGAAAAAAAAAAGAAAAGAAAATTGAAGGAAAAAGAACAACGTTTGAATATAACGGTTGTTGAAAAAAAAAGTGAAAAAGAAGAATCAAGCTACGAATGAATGAGAAAAAAGATGTGGAGTTTTAGAGAAAAAGAAATAAGTTATGAATTGGATGCTTCCCTATATTAGGAACAACCCTTGATTATCTTCTTTTCTTTGAATCTAAACCACATTACAACCATAGAAAGACCTTCTGATTCTCAGATTCCACAGGACTTGATGCGAGCAATTCGGTAAACGTATGATATGGATTTTTGTTGATTTAATTGTTTGGATGAGTGTTTAACCCCTCTTTTATTCATCATACTTTTTGATGAGAGTGATTAGTGCTGATTCAATTACAATTGTGTAGTGTTTTGAACTTCTGGAGGTAATTTGCTTTCAAAGTTTGTTTCATGTGTATGTTCTGAGTTTGCAGGTAGAAGAAAAGTATTTGACTTGGTTACTGGATTGAACCACTTGAGAAAAACTTTTTGAAAAACTTGTTGCTTGATTGTCGGTAAACTTTGCTGGAGGTAAGTAATTTTGTTTAGGGACAAACAAAACTCTAAGTTGGGGAGAGTTTGTTAGGAGTAAATTAATGGTAAATTCATGTGTTAATATAAGTGATTTCTTCTCTAAACCAATGCAAAAATGTGATGAATCCATAGGTTTTTATGAAGAATTGAACTGAATAAGTTTAGTTCATGTATAAAGCAAATCGAATCACTTGTCGGTGTTATTGTTGCAGGTTTTGAGCTGAATAAGAACTTAAGAAGAACTTGAGGAGGAAAGAAAGCTGGAAGTCTCAAAGGCTGAAGAAAAAGATGGAAAATACAAAGGGCGCGCCGCGAGTGTTCCTAGGCGCGCCGCGAAAATACTTCTGTTTGAGGTGCGCGCCGCGCCAGCCCGTTGCTGCGCCGCGGCCTCGGCGTTAAAAGCCCAAAAGTTCTGTTTTAAAGCCCTAGTTTCCAAGTGGTTAGATATACTTTGTGGGAGCGAAATTAGGAGAGCTATCTGATTCTGAAGCTGAGAATAACAATAGAAGGTGGATTCTTTACCAATTGAAGGCATTCTATTGATGAAGATGAATTCCTCCATTGATTCTTGTATGTTCTTCATGTCTATGGAGAGCTAAATCCCTCTTGTTGAGTCTAAGGTAGTAGTTAACCTATGAATATACATTACCATTGATTAATCCCTGTGAACAATTGTTTGAATTTATTATCAATAAGAAACCTTGTTTTTAATTTACATCATTGTTGAATCTTTGATCGAAAGAAAGGATTTAACTTTTGCCCTAGGTTACTATATTGATTCAATTGCAATTTGCAGAGATGGAATTGTAATTGGGTTTTCATAATTATCGTTCTTAATTACTATTATCGTTATTGTGCTTTGGAGAGATCGAATCTCATACCGGTAAAAGTTATCTAATTTGATTTGCAGACATGGAATCTTATTTGAGGATAAGTGAAGATAATGATTCAAAGGATTGTTCTATTGTGAATTAATTGATAATTGTATAGGATTAGGTTGATGAACCCTAAAGACTCAACATCTTTCTTTATTTGTTAACACAAAGTCCTTTACTTGCTTTTATTTTATTATTTGTTTTTGATATTATTATTAGTATAAAACAAACCAAACCAAATTTCTTAACTCAAAATAAACAACTATAGAACGGCAGTGATATTAACCAATCCCTGTGGATACGATATATTACAGAAAATATTTACCCACAAATACTTTCAACATGCCGCGCGAAAATTAGAGTGCGAATGAGGGTGGGCACTCAATCCATCTCATTTTTCAATCGTTTGAATAATCATACTTGGTGTGTGGCGATTCGAACGATTGCCACTCTTGAAGAGTTACACCCCGCCTTTGGCCTGAGGGATTAATGTAACTCTTATGCTTCGTCAGCATCAATATCCCCGTAATCCCCCGTGGTTACTGTCATCTTATTGCCGAGCCTAGTCGTCCCTAGTCTCAGTGATTCCTTCCCTCGTACGGGAAAATTTTTCAGATCCAACCCCCGTGTTGCGTATCCTTTGCCTTCCGTCACACTCGTCTGTGTCATTCCTTCGATACTCGTCTGTATCTCCTTTTGATGCTCGTATGTGTCATTCTTTTGATACTCGTCTGTATCTCCTTTTGATGCTCGTATGTGTCATTCTTTCGATACTCGTCTGTATCTCCTTTTGATGCTCGTATGTGTCATTCTTTCGATACTCGTCTGTATCTCTCCTTTTGATGCTCGTATGTGTCATTCTTTCGATACTCGTCTGTATCTCTCCTTTTGATGCTCGTATGTGTCATTCTTTCGATACTCGTCTGTATCTCCTTTTGACGCTCGTATGTGTCATTCCTTCGATACTCGTCTGTATCTCCTTTTGATGCTCGTATGTGTCATTCCTTTGATACTCGTCTGTATCTCCTTTTGACGCTCGTATGTGTCATTCCTTCGATACTCGTCTGTATCTTCTTTTGATGCTCGTATGTGTCATTCTTTTGATACTCGTCTGTATCTCCTTTGATGCTCGTATGTGTCATTATCTCGATACTCGTCTGTATCTCCTTTTGATGCTCGTATGTGTCATTCTTTCGATACTCGTCTGTATCTCCTTTTGATGCTCGTATGTGTCATTCCTTCGATACTCGTCTGTATCTCCCTGTTGATGCTCGTATGTGTCATTCTTTCGATACTCGTCTGTATCTCCTTTTGATGCTCGTATGTGTCATTCTTTCGATACTCGTCTGTATCTCCTTTTGATGCTCGTATGTGTCGTTCTTTCGATACTCGTCTGTATCTCCTTTTGATGCTCGTATGTGTCATTCTTTCGATACTCGTCTGTATCTCTTTTGATGCTCGTATGTGTCATTCTTTTGATACTCGTCTGTATCTCCTTTCGATGCTCGTATGTGTTGTTCCTTTGATACTCTTATGTATTTTCTTTCGATACTCGTCTGTATCTCCGCTTTAAACATTCATATATGCTATCTTACCTTTCCGCCAGACATACTTCTGCTCCGACCATTTCCATGTAGTAAACATTTCCTTTGAGAACCTTGTATTGGCACCTTGGTACGTTACAAGCTCTCACCATTCATCCAATGACTCACTGTAAATATTTCCATCATAAAAACAAAAATTTCTCTTTCCCCAGCAGATATCAAAAACAAAAAATAAGGATATCATTTACACCATCTTCTCTTTAGGACAAATTTCTGGTACTTTGATATTTAATCTTCTTCTACCTCGAATGTTCGAAAGGCTAACGCCAATCTCACCTTCAGGTTTAAGACGATTAAATAGGGGCAGCTGTCATACCCCAAATTTGTCCTACCCTTTTACTTTCATCTGGCTTAGACTTTACATTTCATTTGCATAACTCCATTAGGTCATTTAACACTTTGGCATTCATTCATCAAATAAACATCTAGAGCATGGGATCTAGGGTTTCACAATGTTCAAGGTTTCTACAGTATGCAAACTTGTTCAACAAATGTTTTATTGATCATGGGTTAAGGTACTCTGTATGCTGGGGATCATCTGATAAGTCTTGAGGTTTGGACCTTACGATCAGCAGGGAGTTTTTGCTAAGCACTTAGGCTATTCTTCATTGACGGAGTGGCTTCATTATTACTTGATTCACTTTGGTTACTTGAGTCACAAGCCACTGATTTTGGATTTTTGTGCAAGAATTGGATGAAACATGGTTGAACTTATGAACCAATTCAAGATTGGAGAGTAAATGCCAAGACTTAGACTTTTTGGTCAAAGTTAACCAAGAAATGTAAACTTTTGTCCAGAAGTTTATTTCAAGCTAGTTTTGATCATCATTATAAAAAGGATTAAGTTACTTGAAATGCTCATCCAAATTCTCTACTGTGACTACTTGATATACAAGAAACAAAATAGCCAAAATGGATTCTCTAAGACCATAGCTTACTTTTGAATAGACTTAAAACAAAAGGTGAAGCTTCATTCAAAGTTCAAGAACAGGTGGAAGAATTCCAACTCAAAGTCATTACATTTCAAGTCAAGGTTAGAATCCATTACAGAATTTCACATTTAACATTCACACATTACAAAACCATTTGGATTACAAAGGAAAAAGACCCTGCACAACAATTCCAAACAGCTCCCAAATTAATCCAAAAAATAATACTTTTGCTTTACTCCCTATCCACTCTTCAAGCCTTTGTCGTTTTCCAAACCTGTCAAGGCAAAACAAAACCAAAGCAAGTCAGCCCGGCATACCTAGAACAACCCTGTTGCAATGCAAATTCAGTCCATTCACTATGCTACAATCCATATCAATTCCTACATCAAGACATACACAATGCATATACCCATACCAATCCACATCCATTCATAATTATCCTACTGCTACTTCATCATCAAAATCCATATAACTTCATACAAGCCACAGAGAGAAAACCAAATTAACAATATATGAGATCATCCCCATTCTTTTTTAATCCTAAACATTCAACCATGTACATACAACCTAACCTGCATTCAATTTCACCATGATATACATTCCAATTTAGATTTAACCATCTTGCTGATATATACATTGCATCAAAACCAAACTAACAGTTAATAGACAGCTCTACATTGACATCAATTCAAACACATCCAACCGACACCAATAGAAAGCATAGCAGAAAATCAATAAGAATCTTTTACCTGGGCTCGCTGCACATAACACATCCACTAGTATCAACCTTCCCCGCATGGAACCGTAACAGTCCAATAGTCATCGCCAAGTCTTCGTGCCGTACAATCCAACATTCACGTACCCACCATAAACTTGTGTCTGAACCTGCAAACCAGCAGCCTACACAAACCAAATATAAGCCAAATGCATTTGCAAATTCGGTTCAAGACAATTTCAAATCAATTCATAGTCATACATTCAAGATCCTGTTCACGCTGCTCAGAATTCAACAAAAATTGGAACATTGCATCAGTTTCTACCAGTTAAGTTAATTCAAATTGGACTGGCTGCTAATGTTCGGGTTGTACGGTTCAAAGAAAATTCAAAAGCTGCAGTTCGACCTATTAACCTCTTACTAACTTGATTTCAAGCAAATTGGTATAACACCGCAATCAGTTAGTGCTAACAGCCCCAAACAGTCAATTCACAACTCCCGGTTATCATAGAAGAAACTGACAGTTACCAACAAAATCCTCTCAAACTACTTCAACAAACCTCCAACTGTCCAAACTCCAACTCAGCATCCAGAATAACTGTCATAACAGCTCTCTAACCAACTTCTTCTAATCCTAACAACCAAAACAGAAACAACAAATTCCTAACTAACATATAACAGAATTCCGAATTATAACTAACCTCACTTTTAAACTCCATAACTTCCCTAACAGAATGATAACTAACTCCCTCTCCCTCATAACCAACTAAATCCTCACCCTCCAATTCATAACCGAATTTCAATCCTAAGGCTACCAATCACTCTCCTCTAACTGAATTGCTCACACCCTTTCATCAACCTCTATATAACAGATTCACTCTTCCTCATCTTTGATTCTACACGCCATTCTCACACTTCACTCAATCATCTTCTTCATCACTCTCTCACATATCCACTCATCTCCATTAATTTCACTCCTCCATCTTCTTCACCCTCTCATTCTCACTCTCTACAACTTCAATCTCTCTCCCTGCTCAATCTTCTCTCACACTCTGTAACCGTCAAAACCTACACCAAGAGCTCCTTCGACATACCCTTTGAATCTTCACATTGAAGTTTCATAGAGGTAGAGCTATACCTCAGCATTTCTGCAATCTTCATCTCACATTCACGAAGAACACAACAACACGCAATACACAACGCAAAACGCACAGAGGAATTCGAAAGAAAAAAGAAAGAGTAGAAGAAGAAGCAGAATCACTCAAGCAGAAAGAACGAAGCAAGAAAGGAAGAAATCGGAAGCATTATTACCTTATCTCTGGTATTCTCGATCTTCGATCTCCTTCGGCGCATCAGGTAAGCACGAGGTTCTCTTCAATTCTATTTTTTTGATGCAGTCGTGTTCGTTGATGTGTGCTGAACGATAACCCCATAGTCTCGCCCTTTGATTCACCTCCATTAGCGTTTAATTGAGCTTTTTAGTTAAGCTTAGGGTTTTCTATTCGCTTAGATTTACGGAAGTGGAGGACGAATTGGAGAAAGAGTCGGACAAATTTAAGGTCGGATTGCTGATCAGAGTGAGAAGGAGAGCGGGGATCGAGGTCTTGTTGGGTGAAACCTCAAGCTCCGCCGCCTCCGGTACGGCGGAAGCGATTTCCGGCCACCATTTTGTTTCGTGAAGAGGCGAGAGTGAACGAGAGGGAGGAAGCTTCGTGTAAGCTGAATAGTCATAACTCATAACCCTCATTTCCAATTATCTCTTTCTTTTTTTAATTTTATTCAATACAAAAATGATAAAAAACCAAATCTAGACTGAATCAAATTGGCATTGGGCTAAGACTGAATTGCTATAGCACACCTCCGAAAGCCCATTGCACCCTTTTTTGTAAAAAAATCCGAAAACAATAATTCCCTGGGCCACACAAGTCATGTTCCTCGGCCCGTGTAGCTTTTTTACTGATGGCAATAACAAAAACAATCTGAATTTGGGCCATACGAATCACAATTTGCACCCCCAATTTGGCCCGTTAGCTTTTTCTTATAAATAACAAAATCTGAATAACAACAAAAAACTCTACTACCGGGCCTTGATCTTTTGGGCCTGCACCCAGTTTACTTGTCACACCATCATTCTAATGTTGCACCCCCTGTCTTCTTACTTTTTCAATTAATTGAATTCATGTTTTACCTAGCTTTTTATTAATTTCTTTTAGATGATTGAATGCTAATTTTTCCTATCATTCTTAGACTTTAAATGTAATTTTTGACATATAAAAATAATCACTAAAATTAGTAGTTTTAGGCTACTTTTTCTTTTAACCTTTTTACTTGTTGTAATTCAACTTCCTTCATAAAAACCATATAAAAAATAGTAGTATTTTAGTTTAATCTTGTACTATATTTTGACTTGTTTCATTTCATGCTTTTTACCAATTTTGTATCATTGCATTACTTGACTTTTGCTTGTAATTGTGCCTTTATTTTGTATGTCCCTTAGCTCTTAAGACTTTTAATGCTCCTTTTAGAATTTAGTTACCATAACTCTAGGCTTAGAAATTAGGCTAGTCCCCCACTTTTTCATTCTTTTTCTTTTACAACTCTAAAACACTTAATAAATACTTGAATAAAAACCCCATAAAAAATACAAAGAAAATAATTAAAACACTAATAATCAAAGTGAAAATTCTTAAAGAGGGAATGGAACCTTGAACGTCCCTTGCTTAAGGGAATGTTCGAGTGCTTGGATCTCCCTTGCTTAAGGGTCCCATTCAGGCGAAAGTTCCCAACTTCTAAAAAACAGAAACCAAAGAGTAACTCGAGTTTCCCTTGCTTAAGGGATTTCCTCGAAACACTCAAAGTCTCTCTCTCATCTCCTTTTCTTAAGGGCATTGTTATCTCCGCTCTACTGCATCCTAGGTCGATCCCTTATGCAAGAGCGCGAGCGTTAACGCCGCCCAACTAAAAAACATAAAAACAAACAGAAACTATGGAGCCGAGCTACGGTAACTCTGATTCCTGAAAAGGATACGTAGGCAGCGGGGTAGGGCCCGTGCGAGTATAATTCTTTATTTTCCCTACATTTTGCATTCATTCGCATGTAGACATAGACATAGTACACACCCTTTAGATAGAAACAAACATAGGTGGATACCATCGAGTACGATGGGCGCGAGGGGTGCTAATACCTTCCCCTTGCGTAACCGACTCCCGTACCTTGATTCTCTGGTCGCAAGACCCTGTTCCTTCCTTTGCTAGGTTTTCTGATATTCCTTTCCCTTATGGGATAAATATATTGGTGGCGACTCTGTTCATTTTTCGCGAGCGTGCGACAGGTGGCGACTCTCTGATTTTCAAACACAAAAGCAGAAACAAAAAAGAGTCAGTTCGCGTATCTCTCCGCGAGAGGAATGGCCAAAAAACCGAGCGCGCGACACTATGCAATATTGGTTTTGATAGCATATGTTTAATAACATCGCAATGAGACGAAACATAAACATCAACTGGCTTTATATAATACTTGAGTTTGATACAAGAGAAATATAAACAAAGGCAGAGTTTTTCTATTGCGTTATACCTAGTCTCTACATCATTGAGTACTCTACTTAAGTAATAAATGGCTCTTTCGATGCCATTGTCGTCTTCTTGAGCTAACATGCTACCTATTGTATTATCTGACGCTGAAATATATAGGCGCATGTGCTTCTTCCCATTTGGGGGAGATAATATTGGTGGATGCATCAACTATTGCTTGATTTTTTCAAAAGCTTCTTGATGTTCAGCATGCCATTCAAACCTTCCTTGATTGAGTCGAAGTAAGGGGGAAAAAGTTTGCGTGTGTCCACTCAAGTTAGAGATAAATCTTCTCAAGAAGTTTATCTTTCCTAGTAAAGACTGTAGTTCTTTCTTCGTGGATGGCGGCTTTATTTCCATAATAGCCTTTGTTTTATTCTGATTAATTTCTATTCCCTTTTTGTGGACTACGAAGCCCAGGAAATCTCCAGCCTGCACAAAGAAAGCACATTTAAGGGGATTCATCTTTAAGCCATGTTTTCTCATTCTTTCGAATGATTGGCTCAGATGGTCAAGATGACTGTAATCTGAAACAGATTTTACAACAATGTCATCTATGTATACTTGCATGAAAGTTTCTATAAAATCATGGAATATAGAACTCATTGCTCTTTGATAAGTTGCCCCGGCATTTTTTAGACCAAAAGGCATTACAACCCATTCGTAGGTGCCTATTGCCCCTGGGCAACGAAAATCTGTTTTGGACACATCTTCTTCTGCAACGAAGATCTGGTTATACCCAGAATATCCATCCAACCTACTTAGATATTCGAAGCCTGCGGCTGAATCTACTAGCATTTCTGCCACAGGCATGGGATATTCATTCTTAGGCGTTGCTGCATTCAGATCACGAAAATCTATGCATACTCTTAATGAACCGTTCTTTTTAATAACCGGCACAATATTAGCAATCCATTCAACATACCTTGTAGTTCTGATGAACTTGCATCGTAGAAGTCTCTCGACCTCAGCTTTGATCTTCGAATAAATCTCCGGTGCGAACCTCCTAGGAGTTTGCTTGATGGGCTTTTTTCCTTCCTTTATGGGCAGCTTTAATTCGACCAAATCTCGCCCTAAACCAGGCATCTCATCGTAATCTCATGCGAAGCAATCTTTGTTTTCTTTTAATAACGCGATGACTCTTGATTTCAAAACTGGCTCTAATTTTGCACTGACGTATGTTACCCTCTTCTGATCTCCGTCTCCAAGATTTACTTCTTCAAGTGGATCTCGGGCTAACATTTTTACATTTGACGCCATTGGGTCTTTCTCGAATCCCAAGGGTTCTTCATCGTAGATTGCGTCCAGCCTTTGACTCAACTCTTCACTCGAGATCTTTTCGGCTTGAACTGTGTCTTCAGGGAATTGAGGGATTGAATGTACCCCATAACCCGTCGTTTCTGCCTCTCTTTGAACTGTATCGACAGTCATGTTTGATAATTCGGCTTCGAGAGCCGTCTTTCTTTTGTTCTCGGCTATGTAAGCCAAAATCCTTTTGAAGAAAGATGATTCAGACATCATCAAGATCGTCATCCCAGCCTGTTGGCCGTATCGTTGGCAAATGGTCTATTGGTGCGGTATCTTCTAGACCGTCCATTATTTCTCTATTCCATTGGAATCCATTTGGGTGTAAAGACAAATAGTATAAAGCATTATTGTTCTGAGTGTATATATCTTCAGCAGCATGGCAAGGTCCTATGTTCGCCAAGTTCCTGTCGAAACTGGTTTTATTGACTTGATTAACTTCGGCCATGTAGTAACTCTGATCTCCTTCAATGTTTTCTACTATGCCGTCTTCCCTCCAAATGGTTAATCTTTGATGCATTGTCGAAGGCACTGCAGCAACTCCATGGATCCACTCTCTTCCTAGCAAAAGAGTGTAATTCGCCTTTGCTGGTATCACCATGAACATCGTTGGCCTTGTGACCGAACCCACAGTTAAATTCACTTGAATGACTCCTAAAGTTTGCCCTATTTTGCCTATAGTTAGACAAGACCATGTTATGTGGCCTTATATCAGTATCGAACATACCAATTCTCTTCAACATGTATTGGGGCATTAGGTTCACCGCTGCCCCCCCCCCCCCCATCTACTAGGACTTTGTTAATGCCAACATTTTTAATCTTAGCCCTTATGTAGAGTGGTTTTAGATGGTTTCTCATACCTTCATCAGGCCTCTCGAAGAAGGCATTCTGTTCTTCGACTGCCCCATTGTTTAGCACATAATAACACACAGGTCTGTTTCTTGCCATCTCTTCCGCATCAGCTTCCTCACAATCTTCAGCTTCTGTCTCTTGATTAAACTCATGAGGGAGTACTGACACAACATTGCAATTGAGGTTTATAGATGATACTCCGTCTGAGTCGAAATCCTTTGTCATCCTATCGTCTTCTTTCCATGGGCTGGAATGCATCTTTTCTTCTTCTTTCTCATTTTCAGAATCGAATAACTTGCGTTCCACTGAAGGTTTACCCTTGCCCCCTGCGTTGAGATTTGGTTACTACTAGACTCTCCGATCTCCTTTGGTTTATATTCCCTTTGGGCCTTCTTCATCCTCTGGTGCCTTCTCCATTGGGATCTAGACATAGGATTTTTGCCTTTGTAATTCTCCAACCTGTACATCTCTCGATTTGAGGTCTGAAATTGCTTCCTATATGCCATTGCAGTTCTTCCCCCTTAGTCCCAACTTCGCCACTTGTTGGTCCTCGCACCAACTTGCCTCCATCTATCCCTAGGTATGTCTGCGGGGATTTTGAATGTGACCCTTCGAGCTCTAGGGTGCGGGCTGTCAGGCCTCTTCGATGGGGTCCAGTTATCGAACACATACATGTTGGGACGAAGTCCCTGAGTTTCTCGACCCATGTAGAAATATACTCTTTCGAATGATCGTGCTAGTAGTTCGTCATAGACTGCTCCACATCTAGGGCACAATACAACCTCAGTGTTTTCTTTGTGACATCTGACCAAGAATCCTACTAAGCTTTCTTCAGTCCTTGGGTATACTTTTAGCAATAGGTTTCCTCCTCTCCAGGGTTGTTCCATTCTTTCTCGTAGGGCCCTCTCAAAATTAGCTTGAACCCTTCGATTTAGCATAATTGAACACCTTGGGCACATCTGCATTTTTCCACCATTTTTTTCATGACAATTCCAGAGATAATCTTTCAGACTCTCCCCTCTTGGTGGGATTTCAATGTTTCCTTTCTCCCTTATCAGCCACTTTTCTAGTTCTTCTATTTCAGATAAAGGCCGCCTAACATTGACCATGTTAACAACTGCCGGAGGAGCTTCAGAAATCTGTATCTGCTGAAGTTTCGCCCTGAGGTCTTCAGTGGCCTCGCTAGTTTTCCCTTTCAGATCTTCAGTCATCTCTGCATCAAAGGATTCTTCAATATCAGTATTGAAGACTGTATTGTCATTTAAGCTTTCAGTAGCCTGCTTTCCAGTTGAAATTATCTCCGATTCAGCAACATCAATTTCAGATACTTCCACCATGTTGACGTCAAGTGGTTCACACAGGTTAGTGTCAGCAACACTCAAAGGGTCTGAGTCAACCTTCATATGATTCTTGGTTTTATCATCAAATTTCAGACGTCCATCCTTGATAGCATTTTGAATTAGATCCCTGAAAAGAAAACATTGTGAAGTTTTATGGCCTAAAAAACCGTGATATTTGCAAAAGCCTCGCTTCTTCCGTTGTTCTAACGGAGGAATTTTGGAATTGGGAGGCACTATCATCTGGCCATCTTTTACTAACAAATCAAATATTTCGTCACATTTAGTGACGTCAAATGTATAAGTTTTCTTAGGAAATCTATCGCTTTTATCATTCTCTACTGGATTTTTTCCATTAGAAGGGGTGAGCAATTTGCAAGAATAAGGCGGTGCTTCTTTTAATTCAGCTAGATCTATTTCGACCTCTTCCACGCTGTATGAATCTTCAAAAGATTCGCCGTCAACGTCTTCAGCTTCAATGTATGCTACCCTCTCTTTCTTGTAACTTTTATTTGCTCTGGCCTTTTCTGCTTTTAGTCGTTCGACTTGTCGAACCCTGATCGGTAAAATAGAAAGTGTACTATTTTGCCTCTGTAGTAATAATAGGAAAATTCCCCGAATGTTGATCTCAAGGACTGCATAGTAATATTGAGTTCAAATTGTAGTTCAATTAAACAAAAACTAATGTTGGGGTTGTGTTTGCAAATTGTGACTAAACAATAATTAAAATAATCAGAAAAGTAAATTATGAGTATTATGATAGGGTAAAGTGTGTGATTGTTCCTGTAATAATCTTGGATTTAGATCTCCTCAACAAGTTCATACTATTCAATTACCAGCCCTTTAGGATATTTTCCCCTAATTCGTTAGCGGGAAAACCTTTGAACATTCATCCTAAATCCTAAGTCCTTAGAGAATTATGATGAAATCAAGCCTTTATGTTATCAAGAGTTAACCGGTAACTATAGGGTATCCCTAGTCCTAGGTGATATCTACTATAAACTAATCGTACAAAAACCTTAACAACCGCTGTCCAGCTGGTTGTTAACCGTAAATCAATCTTGTTGGTCCGACAAAGAAAGCATAAAAACCTTGTACAATTAAATTAAATAAGAAAATAAATCTATTGATGAACTCAGGAATTCAAAATCATTACATAATCAAACCAGGGACACCCCCTAGCATTAGGGTTTAGTTACTCATATTGTTCAAAGAAAACAAAATATAAAATAGAGACATTACAAGAATTAAGATGAAAGTTGATCTTCAATCGCTTCCGTTCATGAAAACCTTCTTGTCTCCCAAACCCTTGTTTTCTCCAATCCTCAATCGTGTCTTCTCTTGGCCAAAAAGTCCTCTAATTCATCGTTAAAACTCTTCTAAATAGTGCAAACACACTTAAGTTGGTTGGAAGTACCCAAAATACCTCCTTGGGTCAACACTTAATAAAAAATCACAAAAATCAGCAAAATCAGCATTTTAGCCAACACTGCCCGTGTTAGGCAACACGGGTGGCCGTGTTGGCCCTCTGAACTTAAATTCTCGAAATCACTCCCAGCACTGCTGACACGGGTGCCCGTGTTAGGTAACACGGCCCGTGTCAGCCCCTAACTTCAGAATTTGCCTTTGAGTTCTTCAGCAAAGTTGTAGCCCTTTTCGTTAGCGAAATTTTGCCACCGGAACTGCGTCATTCCGAGTTACGAAGCTCTAGTTATGATCAAAATACTACACGCCTGTCACGATGAGAAACATGCTGAAAATTTCCAGATCTCACACTTGCTAACACGAGCCATGTCAGCCCCGTGACTTTCATATCTTTTGCATTTTCTTGGCCACGCTTCATCCTAACACGACCAGTTTCAGGTGACACAGGTGGTCGTGTCAGACCTCATGTAGCTTGATTTTTCACTTCCTTCGAAACTCCCCTTTTTGTACTTTTTCGCATAGATTTGTCTCGATTTATTCCTTTGAGCCTGCAAACAGTAAAATACACAACCAAAGCATAAAATGTAGAAGAATGAAGTAAAACACTTGACAATATAAAGCAAAGACGACTAAAATCAACGGTAAATAAACGTGTAAAAACCACTGATCAAACCCTGTCTGCCAATTGGGCCATATCCCTTAGGTATTGGGTATCTAGTTTCTTTCTGATTGAATAATCTAGACCGCCCGCAGCCATTTCGACTAATTCATGTTCTGGGACAACCGTGAAGGATCTTGATTTCAACAAACGGAACCTATTTAAGTAGTCATCTATAGGCTCCGTGAACTTCCTCTTGATGCTAGCCAATTCTTTCAGACTTATCTTGGTTTGACCCATATAGAATTGTTCATGGAATAATCTCTCCAAGTGTGCCCATGCGTCTATGGAATTTGGGGGTAAGGTAGTGAACCAAACAAAAGCATTTTTTGTTAGCGAACTAGGGAAGTATTTAATTCTTAAATCCTCGTTCCCTGCTAGATCCCCTTCTTCCGTCAAATATCTGGCTATGTGTTCCACCGTTGATTCACTAGTGTCCCCTGAAAACTTCGTAAATTTGGGTACCTTGGTACCTCTTGGTAATTTTGTTTGCATAATATATTCGGGTATGGGGGACGTGTAGTTTGGATATCGAAGTCCAGTATTAAGGCCATTGTTAGCCATTATTCTTTCTATCATGGCAGTGAGATTGTTTTCTGTTGCCAAATTGTCTCTCCTAACCCTATGCACAACTTCGTCAGGATGTTTGTCTCTTCCCACTACAACTACTCTAGGTTGTTGCTGGGGAATTGCTTGTCGACCAACGTTAGTCGTTTGATTTTGAGTTTCTAAATCCACCACTTGGTTTCGTTCGACTGGCGCTGGCCTAGATGGCGGCACTGCGGTTCGAATTTGTTCTAGAACTGGGTCCCCTTCCTGATAGGTTGATTGGTTGTTTCTTCGCCTATTTTGCGGGACTCCTAAGAAATCTGCCATTCGTCCTATTTGTGACGATATTTTTTGATATGTCTCTACATTCTCTTGGTTAGTCCTGGCAATGTTTGTTGCTAACGGATTAAAGATCGACCCCAATTCTCTAGCAAGGACCCCTAACATATCATGGTTACTTGCATCCATTTCTTGTCAAAATGCCGCTTGACTACTGGTGGTTAAGGGAGGTATTTGGGCAAAGAAACCAGTGTTTTATGCGCTTCGACCTATCGAACCGACATTAGGCGAAAAACGCCGTTGGGTTAGGCGCAGTGTATGTAGGCCCTGTTCCTCGTAATCCTACCATGTATGAATATGGCATTCCATATGGATTGTTGGGTCTCCAACCTTCTAAAGCGGATGATGGTCCTGGGGTAAATAATTGACTTGCGGCGTTTGTCGAGAAAGGTGGTATCTCGCTTGCGCTTGTGAGTGGAGGCACGGTAGTCGAACTCGAGACTGGAACAGTCCCTGTTGTCCCTGAAGTATTTTCGGGTACAGCCTGGAACTACCTATGGGTGCAGATCCTGTCGAACCTGGTATATCCAGCGCTCCTTGAGTATAAGTCGAAACGTGCGTAGAATTTTTTGCTACTGTTCCTGACCCCTGTGGGGGATCTTGATCTCCCCCTCCACTGGCCACATTGACCATTTTCTTGTTGTACCTTCGTTTAGGAATCAGCTATGTACTGTTGGTTAATTTACCGTTCCTAAGGTTCATACAAGGTCTTGATATTTTCTAGACAAAACAAAACAATTAATAAATAACAATCTGTTTGACACGGTCCCACTGGGCGTGCCAATTTGTTTACGGTGATTTCCGGTAAATAACCGCTAGTCCTCCAAACTAAAAGATATACTTTGGTTACTCGCAGGATCGACTAGATTGATCCTAGGACATAGTCAAACAATTGTCTTTCGATATGATTTGGTTCATATTTGTTTGTTCTGACTTCAAGAAAACTTGTTTGTGATATGATCGTATGACTATTCACTTGAAACAACACTTGTTATACATGTTAATATGACTTTCGACAAAGAAAACATAAATAAAAGCGTGTAGATTGCAGAAATGTAAAGTGCAAGAATATAACGTGCTAGAATGTTAAATGTAGAAACGTAAAGTTGCTTCGAAATGAAAGTTAAACGAAGAAAATAAAGGAATTGAAAAGATACTTGAATAAAGAAAGATACAAATGTATTTAAAATGGTGTTGGTGTCATACGTACATTTCTCAGCGAACTCGTTCTCTAAACACTTGATACTTGAGTAATTTATGAGTGATTTGTACAAAATGAACACACAGAATCCTAACATTAAGACCCTTATTTATACTAATTTCGACCCTAACGGTCCTACACTAATCTGATGCCACGTTGCTCACAAGAATCCCTGGGATGCCATCTGTCCCTGTTCGGTTACACATACTACTTCGAAATTCAAATCCTCCCGCCTGAATCCTCTTTCGACGCGTGGCAACGTGATCAGAACCGAGAATGTCACGAAAAAACGTTAAGCTTCAGTACCCTTCGTATTTCGCAAAACGTTTAAGTCTTAAAGATGATTCACTTCGAATTAGCTTCGATTCTAACCATCTTCACTCCAACTCAAACAACATCCTCGAAACATGGCCATCAGTAGCCATTTTTAATCTCAAAAATGGTCATCAGTAACCATCTTTCTTCGAATTCTAATCCTTCAAAGAATATTTCCTCTAAACGAAATCTCCAGCCAACAGAATCTAACCAGGAAACTAACTAACATTAATAATCAGAGATAAATGTGAATTTCTGGAAAATCCTTAAGAACCCTAAAAATTTAAACTTAAATTAAATGATCAATTCTAACAATTAAGCCCTAAAAGTTTAGGGCTATTGCTCCCTACATGTTTATGAGCACAATGGTATCAAGTTTTGCAACAAACAATGCATAAATGCTATAGCTCGAATTCAAGAAAGTTACCTCTGAAAATGGATTCGTGTAGCACAGTTTAGAGGACCTGGGAGTGTATCAAGGATCTGGACACCTTCTATGATCCTCCAGGAAGATTTTTCAATGCTCAAAAGTTCTTGGAAATGCCTGCAACTAAGAACACGATTTCACCTTAAACCTGAAAAAGTTATGGTGAGTATACTATAAAAATGGTGTTACAGATCAAGAACAGGTGTTTGGATAGCTTCTATATGATGTTTAGAAGCTATCTAAACCATAAAGCCTCAAAATGCACGAGTGGAATTGATTTTGGCAAGTTTGAGTTCAAAGGTTCTTTAATGGAAAATTTGAGGGGTGATTTCTTGTTATGGGCTCTTGGCAAGTGTTTGGAGGTATGGTACAACTTCTATATAGTTATTAGAAGTTGTTTCAAGGGTTAACTTGGCTTAGAAGTGTTTGGTTTTAAAAATGGCAAATTAAGACCTTAAAAAGACCTTTAATGGAGGTTGGAAAGTGATTTTTGGTTATGGAGGTTTTGAAAGGCTAAGGAAGGTATAGACACCTTTTAAATGATGTTTAGAAGTTGTCTAAAGCATTGGTTGACACCCAGAACTCTTAGAACAAGAATTCACTATAAAAGTGAAAAGATTAAGAAATGGAGAATTTCAAATGAAGGTGGACTTGGAGAATTCTGGTGTCAATGATCCAAGAGGCAAGGTTCTCTATTTATAGGCAAGAATTAGGGTTTGTCAATGGCAAAAGTTCAGAGTTTTAAGTTCACATCTTGCTTGTTTGTGAAGAAATGAGAAAGTTATGGTTTCAATGGTGAGGTACAAAGCTTTAATCATGCTTGCAAAGTTTTGATTTGATCTTAGAGGCTTTCTTGTGAGTTTTATCTTGCTTTTGAGGCAGAAGAGACATTGTAGTGGCTCAAGGAGTGGATTTTGTGCATAAAGCTAACTTTACTAGAATGGAAGTGTTAACTTTGTGCCATTAATGGAATGATCAATTGGCTAATGGCTTAAACACTTGGATTATAGCTCAAAAGCAAGTGTAATATTTTGGTTATGGTGATTTGAACAAGTTATATGGGCTGTAAGAAAGGAATCTTTCAAATTTGAACAAGTTTGGTTCATAACTTCTTCACTTTCTTCATGTTTCTTCTTCATTTTCAAGTGTTCATGGTGGCATATTGACAAAATCGTATCTCCTTGCTCAAGCCATGAAATTTCATGCTACTTAGATATTTGGAAAGCCCTTGCTACATAATTCAAATGAGTAGTTAAAAGTTTCCTCAAACTCTTTTTGGATCATTGAGAAAAATGGCCATAAAGTTAAGAAAAAATCCAAGTAAAATTTCCCTAAGTCTTTTGAAAGTTATCTTCTTAATTCCATATCTCTCAAAATAATCACTTTTTGAAAAAAGTTCCAATGTGATAAGTTGTTTGTTTTACCAAGATCTACAACTTTCATGTTGGGAGATTTTTGAGTGTGTAAGCAAAATTTGGAGATCCATGAATTAGGTCAAAATACACTTAAAAACCCTAATTTGACTTTTTGTTTGACTTTTTGATTCTTGATGAATTCTTTGAATTTTCTTTGATCAAATGTCTTCAATATCCATATGACGATGATTTGGATCCTTAAAAGTCCATGGTTGACTATGTTTCTCAAAAGTCAAAGGTAGACTTGCACAGTTGACTTTTTCCTAATGAATTGCAGTTTTGTGATTTCCAAATGAATCAAGCTCTCCTCTTCAAATGAATGATATGGATGGACTATAATGTTGATTTAGATGCCCTTGAATCATATTTTGAGTCTTGGAACCATCTCTTGATTAAAAGTCAACCCTCCATAGAAATTAGGTCAAAACCCTAATTTGAGCTTCTGATGAACTTGATGGTGATTGAACTTGCATTGAACCATCTTTGGGCCTTGATATTGATTGGAGAATCCTTTGAATCATGGAAGAATGATGAATTCCTTTGTGGGCCTCAAAACCCTAGTTTGCTCAATTTCTCCTTGATCAGTTTCTTGTCTTAGGACACAAGCAACAAACGCCAATTTTTTGTATTTTTGGTTAGCAAATGATAAATGCATGATGATTATGATGACAATGATGATCCTAATATTTAAGCTATGGTGGGATCTCAGTGGTCAAAAATTAGGGTGCAACAGGTGGAAAGTAAACTTAGATGGTTTGGACATGTAGAGAAGACATGTAGGTTATGTAGTAAGGAGAGTATATCAAATAGAGAAAATTCAAAATAGTAGAGAAATAGGAAGTCCTAAAAAGACCGTAAGAGAAATTATTAAGAAAAATCTCGAAATTAACTATTTGGATTGAAACATAATCCTGAATAAGATATTATGGCAAAAATTAATCCATGTAATCAACCCTACTTAATAAAAGAAAGTTTGATCGATGTTCTCGCACTATGTTTCAATTATGCACCTCTTAAATTGATGAGTAATATATTAATGAGAACTCACTAAGTATTACCAATGTTTGGTCCAAATTAAACATCTCACCGACCTTTATTTTTTCAATGAATATATTTGTTAAGAGTCCCACGGTGTGTTAAGAGTCCCACATCGGACATGTCTTGAATACAAACTCTAATATGGTATCAGAGCCTATTGATCAGACCATGGATTGTCCACCGTTTATATTCACGCACCAAACCCAAAAAGTACTGGGTTTGAGGAGGTGTATTGGGAAAACTCCAAGTCCCACATTAGTTAGATATATAGCCTTGAAAGAGTTTATATAGTCGGGCACCCTCACCTTAGAAGCCGATTTTGTAATGATGAGTTAGACTCAACCAAAATTTTGAGATGATATCAAGAGTCTCGTTTAAAATCCGGTGGGCCACCTACTATCATGTTTTTTCTACTGGACCATCCACTATTTATTTCCCTGCTTCAGATGTCCAATTCTGAGCGTGAGGGAGTGTGTTAAGAGTCTCACGGTGTGTTAAGAGTCTCACATCAAATAATATATGACATGCACATGTCCTTATAAGTGGGGGCAATCATCACCCTACAAACTAGTTTTGTAAAGTTAAGTTAGGACCAATCACATATCTTAACAATATTAAACTAAAATATCAACTTTGAAAATATAATATCCTATCTTTTTTTTAGACATATCACATTTATGTATAGCAACATATTTCCTAACAAATAAGACAATATATTTATTAAAGGATGAAATTGAAAATGTTCTTCGTTTCTTGTTTTGTCATTCTTCAAACAATTTAACATCTTTTGATAATTAAAATGTATTCTCGAATTTAGTTGGGATCAGAACTTTTGTCCAATCAAATACTATTATTATTCAATGACACATCACTTTTTATAATTATTTTATTTTAAAATAAATTTAAATTTAAATCAATTTACACTAAATATCGATACCCAATTACTTGTCATAGGTACCTAAGAATTTATCTTATAAAAAAATAGAAAACAATGGTTGTATGATATACATTGTTTTAAAAACCAGTTCGAATTGGAAAGGTTGAACTAGTTAAACTAAAAATTAGAAGAGGTAATCGGTTTGAATTGCGTATTCGATTGGTCATGAAGTCAAACCGGTGGAAATTGACCGGTCTAAATCGATTAAAAGAGGTGAACTACGAGTTTTTTCAAACTGGCTTGATCAAATCTTATTTGAGATATAGATGAATTACGTGTTAGTGTCAGTGAAATAATAGTAATTGTGTTTTATATATAGATGTAACAACTTCATTAGAAGATAACTTCGTTACATGTTAGTGTTAGCGAAATAATAATAATTGTGTCTATATATATATATATATATATGTGAGATATTGGATCGAACTCTAGTATGGTCGAAGGGTGGCTTCTTGGTTCGACAAGATTAAGCATGAAGTCGAAGGTTGTTCACATGCTGGTGTCGAAGATGCCAGGGTTGTTAGCATGTTAAATTAGGTTTAGGGTTTAACCCTAATTTGTTAAGTTAGCTTGTTTATTAAGTTGGCTTGTGTAATGGGCCTTGTGGAAAAAGCCCATTAGTTAGTATGTTAGGTTTTATCATAAATAGCATACTAGTCTCTCATCATTAAAAAGCTGCAAATCCTAATTTAGGGTGGGAGAGGTTATTTGTTATTCTTGTAAACTTGTAATTTTGTTTTAAGAGAAAGTAAAAGAATAGAAGTTATAACCAATTCTTTTGTTCTTCTTATCTTCCCTAATTCCTATTATACTTTGTTCTTGACATCGTTTTTCACAACAAATTGGTGCGGTGAGCGTGGAAAAGATGCCTTCAACAAAGTATGAGATTGAAAAGTTCACCAGAGTGAATGATTTCGGTCTGTGGCGCTTGAAGATGAAAGCCCTACTGGTTCAGCAGGGTTGTTTGGAAGCGTTGAAGGGTGCGGCGGCTATGGTCGCTGCGTTAACGGAAAGAGAGAAGACATTGCCAAGTTGCAAGTTTTTCCACTGTATGCAGTTTATAAAGCTGCATGAAGAAAGTTAGTTTGTTCCCTTGATGCTGTAGAGTTAGATCCAAAGTGGAGATTTGTGAGATATTGGATCGAACTCTAGTATGGTCGAAGGGTAGCTTCTTGGTTCGACAAGATTAAGCATGAAGTCGAAGGTTGTTCACATGCTGGTGTCGAAGATGCTAGGGTTGTTAGCATGTTAAATTAGGTTTAGTGTTTAACCCTAATTTGTTAAGTTAGCTTGTTTATTAAGTTGTCTTGTGTAATGGGCCTTGTGGAAAAAGCCCATTAGTTAGTATGTTAGGTTTTATTATAAATAGCATACTAGTCTCTCATCATTAAAAAGGTGCAAATCCTAATTTAGGGTGGGAGAGGTTATTTGTTATTCTTGTAAACTTGTAATTTTGTTTTAAGAGAAAGTAAAAGAATAGCAGTTATAACCAATTCTTGTGTTATTCTTATCTTCCCTAATTCCTATTATACTTTGTTCTTGACATCGTTTTTCACAACAATATATATATATATATATATATATATATATATATATATATATATATATATATATATATATATATATATATATATATATATATATATATAGATTGATAGATGTAACAACTTCATTAGAAGGTAATTTTTTTCAGTTTGTAATACTCAATTTCTTCCATACAATACACATTTCCATCCATACAATATACATTTAATTTTTTGGCTTAAATGCACTTTTGCTCCCTGTAAGTTAGCGAGTTTTTGATTTTCGTCCCTGTAAGTTATTTTTTTTGTTTGAGTCCTTATATCTTACTTTTTTGCTTGAGGTTTAGTCCCTAAATCCAAAATTCTCAAGAAAATCTGCAAGTTTTCTACGGATCTTTCTACGGATTTTCCTGCGGATTTTGATTTTAAGGACTAAAACGAACGTGAAAGTGAAATATAGAGACTCAAACAAAAAAATAACTTACAGAGACGAAAATCAAAAACTTGCTAACTTACAGGGACCAAAAGTGCATTTAAGTCTAATTTATTGCTCTGAAATTTGGTTGTAACGTGTAGAAAAAAAATCAAATAACCTATTATGGCTTCAGCGAACCAACTTCAATTTGGAGTATTTAAATGAATTATTTTTTTGCCTTTACTAACACATTTAAGTGACATATCAAAACTTTGGAAGAAGAAAGAACAAATTAGAAGCCATATAAAACAAAAAAATGAAAATAAATTGTCAAAAATATTAACTAGACAAGCACAATGTACATGTCTCTCCTGAATGTGTTTGGCCAAACGACCCCATAAAGTTTCAGTTTCAAATCAGGGAAATTCTATTTACACCACTTAACCTTTTCATATATCTTTGGCTAAAAGTTTAAAACATTCTTTTAAGTTCGGAGATACATATCTGAATATACCATTTTGCAATTTTAACATAATGGTAATTCAGAGATGCATCTGCGAAGGTATATTTAAGAGATGTATCTTAAAAATTATCTAATATTACAAATCAACCAAATGCCAGAAACATGACAGAAGCATTGAATTAAAAAGGAAATAAATACCAATAACAACTTGACATTAAATTAAAACACTCAACATTACATAGATAATCATTAAAATAAATTCAACATTACATATTGTTATAACCGGAACGTTGCAACATAATGATTATATCCTCGACAGATCTTTGAATTTTTGCATCCACTTCAACCAGAACATTTGATTCATAACGGAGAAAAACACTCCACATAACCTTTAAATCTGCATCCGTCTTCAGTTCAAAGTTGGTGAAATGTATCTTCCTTTCCCTGTCAAATGAGGGTGACTAATACTCGAGTTTGACAACCATACGATTTTTTTGGAAAGCACATGAGAGTATTGAGTTTGGATATCAAATCTGTGGGAGATGTTTCCTCGATGACCCTAAATGGAATTGGCAGCTTCTTGCCATTTAAATACATAAACACAAAGTGAGGATATGAACTCATTCTCTGGTTTTTGTCTGTTGCGTAGAAAAAATGGATTGAGAGACACCATATATACAAGTATTGAGTCACTTTGAATCTTAGAAACTTTATCATGTCATCAGGTTACTTTTCGGATTTGTATATCCGAATAAACCATAACTTGTTTTTTACAAAAAGGGTGACTCTGAGATAAATATCTGAAAATGTCTGTAATTCAGATATGTATATCCGAAACATACCTAGACTAGAATCAAACAAGAATACTAGTATACTAGCACATACAATGTAAACCATAAGCAAACCAGAAAATTTAATCAAGAATTCCACTATCATTGCTAAGGTTATATATTACTTATGTATTAAATCGTATCAAGATTACATCGTTGACGATAATACATTCAAAAAATGTATCAATTACAATCTAAAATGCATTAAAAGATCCAATACCGCATAAATCTACAATTGGTTCCGCCTTCGACTTTTCTTGATTTGATTCTCTTTCAAGGTCACTCAATTTGGTGAACTCTTTCATCCTCTCTAAAAATTGATTCGACCAAGTTTCTACCTCATTTGTTGAATGTGTCATCCACTACAAAATTGTAGCTGGTATTGGACACCAGGTTTCAAATAAACCTCAACAAAATATAGCAATTTTGAAACACTTTTGCAACTGAATTCATTAGTGTCATGTCTCGATCGATGACAATTACATTTGGCATGTTTTCTTGATACCTTCAACAAAGTCTTGCACTTTTCCAAGACCCATGTAACCTTGACCTCTTCACCTGATTCTTTTCTACACCAGGCTTCATATCATACCCCATATTTCTTCTTTACTAGCAACACTGGAGCTCCACACGATGATACACTTGGTTTGACAAATTTCTTTTCAAGCAGATCATCTAAATGTTTCTTTAGCTCACCCAATTCTAATGGAGACATTCAATAAGGTGTCATCGACACCGGTTTATTACCATGTACTAAATCTATGGAGAACTCGACTTCTCTCTCAAGCGGTAAATCAATAATATCATCTCGAAATACATCTGGAAATTCGCACACCACATGTAGATAAACCATTCCCGTCTGATTAACATAACATCGCAAACACTTGTACTTCATTTTTCAAGAATTCTTCCACCTGATTAGAAGATATAAACCTCGAATCTTCCTCTTCGAAAAACTCAGGAAAAAGAATCATCTTATAATAATAGTCTATATGAACACGATCGAACTCCAACCAGTTCATTCTTAGGATGACATCAAGTTGACTTAACGGTAAGCAGACTAAGTCAATACCAAATTCCTTACCATATATCGTCAAAGGGAAATTCAAACAAACCAAAAAAGTATTCCTCGAACCATTAACTCGAGTATTAATGACCATACTTCCAACCAAAGAAGACACTACATGATTCAATCTTTTCACACAATTAATAGATATTAACGATTGTGTCGCACCTGTATCAATAATAGTAGTCCAAGAAACACCATTAATAAAAATGTATCTCGAATCAGATTGTCGAATTTTGAGACATATGCACCATTGAGAGCAAACACTTTCCCACTAGCTTTGGCATCTGGCATCTTCTTGGGCTTCTGACACTGTGTACTAATATGACATGTCTCACCACAATTGAAGCAAGTCACAACTGTACTATTACATTAATTAGCACAATGTCCTAGCTTCCCACACTTGAAGCACACTATAATATTACACCCTCAAGCACAATGACTCAGTACTCCACACTTGAAACACTTAATATAAGCAAAAGTACCTCTCCCACTTTGTCCTTTCCCACCACCATTCTTCTGTTGAAATTTCTATTTACCCTTAGCATATTTTTTTTGTGTAAGCAAGAAATATATTAACAGGAGAACTAAGGGTTCTCCAACCTTGATACACAATAACAGAAAAAATCTGACAAAAAACGATATTACAAACCAATTACAATCACGACAAAAAAGACAACGGGTCTTTACAAAAATCGTAAAAGTTACAATTGGAATATGTAATATTACCAAAGGAAGACCACCTCCACATCAAAAACTTGATTTTCCACACTATATCATTTATATTCCAAACCTCATTTTTAAAGCAAAAGCCATTCCTTGTCAACCAAATAATCCAACAAGTGGCCAACCAAAACACCCTCAATTTACCTTCTTTAATTCTTTTCAAATGACTCATGGCATACCATTCCATAAAAAGCGGAATGCAATCTTCCTCCTTCCAACCCGAATAATCCACCCACTCACCAATATCTTTCCAAACAAGTTTAATTACATTACATTTGAAGAAAATATGGAACCACATATAGCTTTCCGCGATTCTAATTACCACTTCTCTTGTCCCTAACACTCTTGTAGTGAGCAGATCTAGGACGACGTCTTCATCATAGATATAACACTTATTAACCATCACAGAAAACTGACGAATTTCTTGGTATCCTATAAATTAAATTGCTTGATCTCTGGACGCAAGCCAATCACAAATTTGATACACTTGGACATCAAATACTACCCCATTATAATAAGGAAAGAACCAAGATAACTCTTCAAACTTATCAGCATAATCCACAACAATCATATTTCCCTGTTTCAGCTCAAAGAATTCAATATCTTTCTTGCTAGAAACGTCAGTAGGAAAGTAGTTCTCATGAAATTCATCCCTAAAAACAACCCAAGTAACAATAGTACCTCCAGTCTCTAACCTCTCATGAGCATTTTCCCACGAATAATACTCAGCCTCCTCAGATAACACGTGAGTAATGAACATAACCTGTTGAGCATCAGTATAAGAAATAGCCCATAAAATCTTTTCAATCTCTTGCAACCAAATCTGAACACCTTCTGGATCATACATTCCCTTGAAAGTCGACAGATTGTTTTTCTGAAACCTACTTAGCCCAAGGAACTCATGAGCCACCCCATGTGTCGCTACCGCGAAAAATGGAATCAGAGTCGCCACTAATATATTTATCCCATCTAGGGAAAGGAATACCAAGAAACCTAACTCGAACAAGAACAAGGTCTTTCGACCAGAGAATCTAGGCACGGGAGTCGATTACGCAAGGGGAAGGTGCTAGCACCCCTCACGCCCATCGTACTCGATGGTATCCACCTATGTTTGTTTCTATCTAAAGGGTGTATCTATGTCTAATCCTAAATGCGAATGAATGCAAAAGAAATACGGGGAAAAGAAGGATTATTTACAAGTGTGCTCGCTTAGGCCCCGCGACCCAATGCCTACGTATCCCTTACAAGGAATCAGAGCGACCGTAGTTCGGCTCCATAGTTTCCATTTGTTTTGTGTTTTTTAGTTGAACAGAGGTTAAGGTCACAATCCACGATGCTCGACCTTTGGAGACTTATACGCCTACTTTTGGAAAGGACTTAACTTGTTCTTAGGAGAAGAGAAATTGGGTTTGTGTTTTTTATGTAACTACATGTTGAACAAAACCCAATACAAGGTTTCGCACCACTTCATCACTTTGTTTTAATTCGAGCCTTTATTAAGTGTTTTAAGTATTTTTGGTTGAGTGTTTTTTAAGGGAATTTACTTTGCGATTAGAATCACATAAAATGTATAATGATCCAGAAGCAGATTAGGGAATGAATCCCACTCACTTCTATCCCATTATATAATGTTCAAGAAACAGATTAGGGAATGAATCCCACTCATTTCTATCCCATTAATTAATGTTTGAGAAACAGATTAGGGAATGAATCCCACTCATTTCTCTCTCATTAAATAGTGACCGAGAAACAGATTAGGGAATGAATCCCACTCATTTCTATGCCACTAAGTGATTGAGAAACAGATTAGGGAATGAATCCCACTCATTTCTCTATCACTTTTTTAATGTGATTCGCATCTTTATTTGTTAATGTTTTAAAGTTGAAAAAGAAAAAGAATGAACAAAGGGGAACTAACCTATTCTCTAATCTAAGTTATTCTAATTCCTATTTAAGACTAAACTAAAATCTAAAGGGAATTAACTAAGAAGAGAGTTGTTTAAGTTGACTAAAGTCGACTTTAACAACTAGGGGTATTTTAGACAATTTACAAAGTATGCAAATATTCAGAAAAAGAAAGGATTAAAATCTAAACTAACCATAAAAATATTCACAAGCAATCATATTTTTTTTATTCATGTTTAGAACTATTTTTGAATTAAAACTAAAAAAAGCCATGTATTTTTTATTATTTAACAACCAATCAAAATTAAAGAAATCAACAATTAAAGATCTAATTAAAACAAATGTTCCTAAAAAATCTAATTGGGTAAAAAAAAAGTATTTTTGTCATTTTATATTTAGGCAAAAATCAATTAACAAGCAATAAAAGTAATAAAAAAGAACTATTTTTATTTGTTTTTTATCATTACCAGCAGGGGGTGAATTAGCAAAAGTGAAATGAACTAAATCTATGTACAACTGGCGCATGGGCCTAGAACTGGAGGGGTGTGGAAATGAGAGTGGCGCAAGGCCCATATAGCAGACGTGGCCCAGATTTATCTCTATATCATTTTATTATCCAATTTACTTATCAGCATGCAATTATTTAGGCTATGATACACATAAAAGAAACAATGTAGCAGTATTCTGTAACCACATACCAATTGGACACTCCCAACTTAAGTGAGGAAGAGACAAAAACGAGCCTAAGCCAATCACAATGCTCCACCTCCAACTTCCCAAGATTGAAATAAAACAAAAATGGCCAAAAGCATGGGAAATAAACCAATGAGCGTGTGCCATGAAAGCAAAACGGAAGATGGCCATGTAAACGCACAGACGCCGGAATTCACTATTCCGGTCATCTTCTTCGAGTGGACTTCGCCGGAGCCACGGTGGAAATTGCCCAGAAACTTATCAAACCACCACCACCGGACTCGATTTCTTGCATAGATTACGAGTATGACTTCGGTTTCCCTCGATTCTTCCCCTAATTTCATAACCGTGACCAACTTCGAAGCCCTAACGTAACTAAATCTTAGCAAAAACAACTTAAACATGTCAATCCATATAGGAGATCCTTATAGAACAGAAATATATGATCTATACGTGATAACAGCGAGCATTTCATGTGGAACATAACAATTCAAGAATCACGAAAGTTCACATACTTGCTACTAACAAATGCATACTCAGTATTAATCTGGCTTTAAGTATTTAGTGACTGAAAGCTAACAATCATGAACATGCCTTGACATGAGTAAGGTAGTTAATAACTGACCTGAGACGAATCTTGAACCAAGAGGAGAGAACAAAGCTCCGCGGCTCCTTCACCGATGAACACGAGACCGAGATGATGCGAGTTAAGCTTCAGATTCGGATCCAATCTTCAAGCAATAATATTCAGAGATCTCATCTGTTGGAGTGGTACTTAGATCTTGTTCAAAAATTTGAACGGATCTCGAATCGAAAGAACAAGAAAATTCCCTGCTGCTTTCCTCTTCGATTCTTTAATGATGATGATGCTGATGAATAATCTTCAGAACATAGCAAGAAGTTTCTGAGAGATAAACTCAGCATTGTAGAAGGTTGCAATGTCGTATGCTTCTCAAAAGATCCATGGCCATGAGAAAGATACGAGGCTCGGATGGGGAGAAATAGTGATGATGATTGAGATTAGAGTTTGCAAATGATGATGATTAACACCAGAATGGTGAAGTTCAGATCATAGAGTTTGAAGATGATTAAGGTGAGGTGTGATCATGGAGGTTGAAGGTTGAGTTTACGGTTAGAGGTAGTTAGAGTTTGTTATGGTGGTTTGTTAGGGGTTTGAGAAGTTTGTTATGGAGGTAAGAGAAAGTGAATATGAGAAGCGTGAGTGTGTGAAACTGAAAAAGAAAAGTCAAAGAGACTCATGAGAGTGAGGTGGTGTTAGTTTATATAGTGGTGCATGAGGTTGCATGAGTTGTGATAATGTGTGTAGTGATGTATGGTGTGGGTGTTTGCAGCTTATCTTTTCCACTCTCAAACTTAACAAGCAAGGGCGTAATATATATGGCGAGCTTTATTCAGGATCATGCATGGTTGTTGTAGTAAAAGGCTAGCGCTCTCATGTCACGCATGCCATACTTCTGCTGCAGGTTTCTGGCTTAACGCATCGAGCAACGACATCCCACGTGCCTACTTCACATACTAACAATCCCAGCCATAGGTCACTACTTGCTTTGAATTTGAGATCATTGTGAAGAAGGCATGGAGTAAAATGACATTGATGTTAGGATTGTCTTGAAGTGAAGCAAGAAAGGGTAAGAAAAGATGACTTGAGTTTTGCTCACAATGACCACTCAGGATGCTCACTTTGTAGGCTTAGAACTTTTTCTATGATTCACCCTTGATCTCAAACTCAGGCTCTAAGGAGAGAGGGGACGACAATGAAGAGTTTTGGTGTTGGAAAATACTTGGGATGGAGCTTAGAAGTGTAAGGAAAATGATCACAAACATTGGGTGCACCATTGCATTAGCGTACGCGCGCGTGTGGCCTGATCCTGCTTGTGTCATTATCAGAATATGCTTTTTGCGAGGGGCTGACTTTGAGGTCATTTATCTCAATGTTCATTTGACCAAAATCAATGATTTCCGATTTGTTGGATAGATAACACGGAAGAAAACATGTTGCAATTCGAATGGGATATAAAAGATGCCTCTAGCTCCTTAAAATTGGATTTGAAAATTGACCACCACCTGCTCGTGGAAATGCTATGTGTGCTCTTAACTTCTGGCCCACATTTCTGGCAGAGCGTGACTTGGCGAAGGGGTGACTTTAGGCTTTTATATCTTCTTCAATATGCATTCAAATGGCCTGATTCCTTTTTTATTGGATAGAGGACACGGAGGAGAACATGTTGACACCAAGTTTGAATTTGTAGGACTCTTCTAATGCTCTCAAATTAACTTCTAATAAGGCACACCAAGTGTTCGTTCTATTGCTTGCGTTGGCGAGAAATTCTGCCTGGCAACTCAGCTCTAAACAATTATGATCCCACAACTTTACATCTTTGTATATTTTTATTCAAGCCTCCAATGGAAAAACTTCCAACTGCAAAGTTGTTCATCTCCATGAGGGTAACAACTTTGCTTCTGAGATTGTTTTGAAATGAGGTCTCCGTACACATGTAAATCAACCATGAAGTCAACTGCCCAGCCAAAATTGAAAACCCTCAAAACTTTCAAATTTTTCTAAGTGTTAAGAACTTTCCATTTATAGCAATTCCCATTTCAACTAACTTGCCATTTTTGGTAATTTTGACATTTTCTTGATTTTAATTATTTCTTTGATTTTTCTTGACCGATTTTCCACCACGAGTCAATATTTGACAATTGACTTTGACTCGGACCAAAAAGTCAACTTTTCTTGATTTTTCCGATTCCAGGTGAATTTCCCGATTAATCTGTTTCCGATTCAATC
Source organism: Vicia villosa (assembly GCF_029867415.1). Classification (NCBI taxonomy): domain Eukaryota; kingdom Viridiplantae; phylum Streptophyta; class Magnoliopsida; order Fabales; family Fabaceae; genus Vicia; species Vicia villosa. Next base: position 254,480 of record NW_026705702.1, read on the forward strand.
TCTCAATCAGTTTTCAACCAAAGGAGCTCTAGTGAATGATATTTCTTCAAGGCAACCACATTTCACATTCAAAATCATCTCCCGATTAAATTTTGACCAAAAAGTCAACTGCGTTGACTTTGGTCAAAACCTTGATTTGGGAAGACCAGATGAATTTCAAGCCTATGTTCTTCAATCAATACCTTGAGTTGAAGATTATGAAAACCTAATTTCAGGAGGACTTCAATGGGAATGATGCCATATAATCAGACTTCAAAACTTCTCTTTTGAACCAAGATATTTCTTCTGCAGAAGTTCTTTTCTTATCAATTCTTAGATAGTAACCATGATATGGATGAATGGCCTAGATGGGGTATGCACATGAATGTAATGTGAAGGCCAATTGGGGAATAAATAATTGGGCAAATTTTGGGGTGCAACAGCTGCCCCTATTCAATCTTCTTAAACTTGTATGTACGAACGACACAAGTTCTGGACATGAGAGGTGTAAGTGGATTGAATACCCAAAAGTACCATCAAAATTTGCATTCTGTGGTACAGCAAAGAGCGTTGAATGTTATCAAGAGATACAAGCTGAAGGTGGATCTTAAATAAATTGCTAACCTTAGTTAGACTTTGAACAAAAGAGACGTAGCCGTGGGACGACTCTTAAAGGGAGAAACCAGCCGTAGGGGAATCTACCAAACTGCTAACCTTAGTTAGACTTCAAAGAGAGACACAGCCGTAGGGTGACTCAACAAGGATGAAACCAGCCGTAGGGGAATCCGATCCTGATTGCTAACCTTAGTTAGACTTGAAAAAAGAGACGTAGCCGTGGAACGACTCTAAAAGGAAGAAACCAGCCGTATGGGAATCTACCAAACTGCTAACCTTAGTTAGACTTTAAAGAGAGACACAGTCGTAGGGTGACTCAACAAGGATGAAACCAGCCGTAGGGGAATCCGATCCTGATTGCTAACCTTAGTTAGACTTCAAAGAGAGACACAGCCGTAGGGTGACTCAACAAGGATGAAACCAGCCGTAGGGGAATCCGATCCTGATTGCTAACCTTAGTTAGACTTGAAAAAAGAGACGTAGCCGTGGAACGACTCTAAAAGGAAGAAACCAGTCGTATGGGAATCTACCAAACTGCTAACCTTAGTTAGACTTTAAAGAGAGACACGGCCGTAGGGTGACTCAACAAGGATGAAACCAGCCGTAGGGGAATCCGATCCTGATTGCTAACCTTAATTAGACTTGAAAAAGAGACGTAGCCGTAGGACGACTCCAAAAGGAAGAAACCAGCCGTAGTGGAATCTACCAAATTGCTAACCTTAGTTAGACTTTAAAGAGAGACACAGCCGTAGGGTGACTCAAAAAGGATGAAACCAGCCGTAGGGGAATCCGATCCTGATTGCTAACCTTAGTTAGACTTGAAAAAGAGACACAGCCGAAGGGTGACTCTAGATCTGAAAATGCAATGCCAATAATCATTGGACTTTGTTGAGGAGGACTAGTAGTGACTAGACTCTATGGGGATGTTAATAACACTGAATTTGAAGGCGATGCCAATAAACATTGGGGCTTTGAAGGCGATGCCAATAACCATTGGGCTTGACTGAAAGAAAGGCTAGTGACAACTAGAATCAATCAGGGGATTCCAGTAAATACTGGGCTTTCAAGAAGATATCGATGCTTGCGAAGCATAAGAATTACATGGATCCCTCAGGCCAAAAGGCGGGGTGTACTCTTCAAGAGTGACATTCATTCGGGTTGCCACACACCAAGTATGGATTTCAAATGATTGAAAAATGAGATGGGTTGAATGCCCACCCTCATTTGCACTCTATTATGCACGCGGCATGCGGGAAAATAACCAACACAAGACTAGTAACGACTAGACTCGACACGCAGATGACAGTAACCACTGAACCTTCGAGGAGGTGATGATGCTTGCGAAGCATAAAAGTTACATGGGTCCCTCAGGCCAAAAGGCGGGGTGTACTCTTCAAGAGTGGCATTCATTCGAGTTGCCACACACCAAGTATGATTACCCAAATGATTGAAAAATGATATGGGTTGAATGCCCACCCTCATTCGCACTCTAATCTGCACGCAGCATACGGGAAAATAACCAAGGCAAACTTGCGAGAAGCAAGAGATATCCCTTATGCAAAAGGCAGTAAGGGGACTCACAAAAAGTAAGTACAAAGAGAAGACTGGTGACGACCAGACTTTATTAAATGATGCCAGTAAACACTGGACTTTGAAGGAGGTATTATTACTTACGGAACATAAGAACTACATGGTTCCCTCAGGCCAAAAGACGGGGTGTAATTCTACAAGAGTGACAATCACTCGAATTGCCACACACAAAGTATGGGTTATCCAAATGGTTGAACTCAACAAACGGGAAATAACCAAAGAGACAATGATCTTGACGAAGAAAGACTTTGTATCCAATCCACACTGGAGGGAGAAAGTGAGACTTCTTCTGGGGATATATTACCTTGTGCCTTTGAAGCACATACAAACATGGCTTATGCATTGATGCATGTTTGAATTTTTCCATGGCGTAATGCTCCATATTCATGGAAATGCTTCGCATTTTTGTAGATGCAATGTGAATGTAATGGTTACTATATGCAAGAGATGACGAGGGCCCTTTAAAGAATATTCTGCTGACTTGTTGATCGAGCTTCGTCTCTGACCTCGGGAAAGGTAAACACCAGGGAGAATCCCCTTAGTGTTAAGAACTCTGTGGGGGTGCCAATAGACATTGGACTTTAACTTGCAAGATATGCTTCTTCGTTGACTTGAAGAATACTTTCTGACTTCTCACCATGTGCCATAGCTCGGAGAATTTTTAGCTTGAGGAGATTCCCTCAATTTACCATGTCGGGGATGAGAAATCTGGATAAGGAACTCTTTATGGGATGAGTAGAACAACTCCTAGGAGAAATAAACTCCTATACTTGGGGAGAGAATAAATTCTCAGGAGAAATAAACTCCTATGCTCGGGGAGAGACTTTTCTAGGAGAAATAAACTCATATGCTTAAGGAATGGAATCCACTCTTAGGAGAAATAAACTCCTATGCTTGAGGAGAGAGTAACTTTCTAGGGAAAAGCATTATGATACTTCTCCATTCTTTGGTGGTCGACTGCACTTTACAAGTGAATGACGGTTCCTTCAATACAAACCAAAAGGATCATGCCCCAGGCTGCCTGACTTACGAAGATATTTGCCTCAAAAGGATCTTTATGCCCCAATTACTTAAGATCACTCTGCCCCAGCATATTCAAGCGTTTGAAATATTATTTCTCTTGATCCACGGATCCTTGGAGAGATTTGTCGAATCTCGACGTAGCTGCCCCAGATTGAGTGAGTTTGAGAGATTCCTCAACGTCACTACTTCAGATTGATTGAAATCAAGAGAGAGATTCCTCGACTTGATTAACCTTGATTGGTCGAATTTGAGATGTCAAACCTTGATTTGCTTGCCCCAGGTAGGCTGAACTCACGAGAGAGATTCCTCGTCGTGACTGCCCCTAATTATGTACATCTTATCGGAATCTTTAAGTTTACTTCCCTTGAAGTCAACCAAACTATGGAAGCAACATTATCACACTCAATAGAGTTTTCATATCTTTCCTTAGGATACTTAATCAAAATGCATCTACTCAACAGAGTATTAAGGTTTCTTCCTTCAGGGTAATCAATCAAACAAGGTATCAACTGATTATGCTCATTGGAGTCTTCAGGCAACATGCCCCTTGGTATTAGTCTCTGAAATGATTTCTTTTTACTCTAAGGAGTTCTCAAGTCTTTTTACTTTGACATGATCAAGCTCTTTATGGATTCTCATCATGGAAACTTTCTTGATGTTTAAGCAAATGTTTTTATGCAAAAGAATGTTAATTCTGAGAATGATAATTCTAATGCAAAGCCTATGCTAGTCTTGAAGTTTAAAACTTTTTATGCAATGAGGTGGCCACCTCTTGTGAATGAAAGATAAAGCGAACATACGATACCAACATATATGTGTTACGGTTCATTGGGAGTCAGTAAACACTATCTCATGGGAGTGCATCTTCGAAATAAACCCTACTTCAATTAGGACTTTTAAGGGTTGTAACTTGGCCTGGTTCATAGTTTTCATAAACAAAGGATTTTTAGGCTCAAAATTATTTGGTACCCACCCCCTTCATGATGTTCTCCAACCCTAAGTTCAGTTAACTCAGCATGAGTGTTCATCCCTCACAAGGAATTTTGAAACGGTTGAGGAATCAATGAGGTTTTTCGGACATGACAGTCGCTCATCTTTTATTCTTCTGATTCATTATCCCACGACTTCGTTCTTGCTTTATTTTCACCATCATTTTTCTTTTTATTGCTATATATTTTTTCTTTTTTCTTTCTTTTCATTTTTTTTTCATCATTTTTTTCTTTTATTTTTTTGAACAAGTCGTGTGACCTCGCATTGTCTTTGATTCGTTGGAAGTGATTGTGACTGCCTCATTCCATGATTTATGAAGGATTACCATTGTGGTATCATCATCTTTTGTCCTCTTGGTAGGTGAAGGATAACCGTCGCGGTTTTGAATTTCCTCAACCTTTGGAAGGATAACCATTGTTGTATCCTTAGATGCATATTATTTGTGAGCTTTGAACACTTGATCAAGTTAAATGAACACTACCATGCCCCAGGGTTAAAATTAAGGGTTTTTTCTGGACAGAAAAGAAACTCCTACTTCAAGGCTCAAAGGGGTTAACGAGGGTCTATCTCCCTTATATCTCCGGTGTTTGGGGATTTGAAACAATGCATGTACATCATCAGCAGGGTTTTATTCAAAAACACACAATTAGGGTTTTTTGCATTTTTATCATCATTCTCCCTCCGCTCGTTGCCTAAGCAAGAGATTAGTAAAGGTTGGTATCGTAATGCCACAAACATTTTTTTTAGTGAAAACAAATGGATTACTTCAAGACAAACATAAACAATGTATTATGGTTTTCATTCAGAAATTAACAAATTTTTACATGCTAGCAATGCTTAAAAAAACAATGAAATGTTACGAATGAGAATGCAATAAAGAACTAAATGAATGCCCTTGTTGAGGAGACTTGACTCCGTATAGACTTATTGCTCTTGAATGCTTTATGCAGTTTTGATACCCCATCGAGACTTCAATTTATGCATAAACCTCTTGGAGTGAATGAGACTGCTATGGAATCGTCGAGGACTTGAATTCTGCCTTTGAATGTCCTACCACCTACAGTTGAATGGCTAGGTGCCCCAGCATGGTAGCCATTTAGCATTATCATATGTTCCTTCCACACACTTTAGATTACTTCCCAGAAGAATATTCCAACAAAGGCGTACAAGAGTGGTGCATTTTTGCCTTACTTTAGGGATTCGAGCAATGCAAATGATGCAATACTCAAGATAGACAATGTCTTGCTTATCCCTCGGTCGGGAGCCCCAAATATATATGCTAGAACAGTAATCACCATCATGATCGGAGGAATGTTGCATTGTCATCGAACTTAAGAGAGCTATCTGTGGTGAGGATGACCCAAAACACCAACTGAAATACCAACAATCGGGGATATAACTGAGCACAAGGCACTGAAATTACATCGGTTTATTTCTCATATTCTTTCTTCCTCTATTGACGAGCAAAGGCCACTGAGAAGTAAATTCCGGGAAGATATGACACATGATATGAAGCAAAAGCTTGAGAATGAGAAACGTCTTCGTAGAACACTCTTTATTACCACATGGCAAAAGATTCCGACGGAGTCACAAAAGAATTTGTAGCTTTAGGGATTCGAGCAATGCGAATGGTGCAATGCTCAAGATAGACAAGGTCTTGCTTATCCCTCGGTCGGGAGCCCCAAGCAATTTCCACATATGTACGAGTGATGATTACCACTTTGGCTTGCATGTCCAAACTATCCAGAGAGAGAATAAATGACCTTTGCAGCTATTGACATCAAGCACTAGGCACAATCCAACGATGTCTATATCAACGGAGTCACAATCTTCTATGGTTTTCAACCTTGTCTTCAAGAGGTGGAATCTTTTTGTTATTTTCAATACTCGGAAACTTGAAGACTTCAATGATGTGAACTCTCCTTACCAAGAATAGGAATCTCAACATTATTTCAAACAATTTTGATTCACAAGACAATCTCATGAGTGAGATTAACATTTGCATCTAGCCTTTGAAGAACCTCTCTCAACTCTTCTTGTCTAAAAATGCTTGAATAACCTCCATACACTGATTCATGTTAATCTCCATTTCTGTCCTCATCTCATTTAAGTCCTCACGGAGTTGTTCCATCATTAACTTTTGAGCACGTAGCGGTGAGAAGTCAATTTGTTGTTGAAGTCAGAATTTGAATGGAAAGGGCCCTCATAAGCTTCTGAGAGAACTATGAAATGCATGATAGTATGAATGCATGTTTCATTTCTAAGGGATCCTAAAGTCCTTTCATCAAATTTTGTTTTTCTTTTATTCTTTTTTTTTTTGCGTATATCTTTTTTTTTTCATCTTTTCTGTTTTTCTATTTTTTCGTTTCTTTTTTTTTTTGGAAATAGACTTTAGAATGGAGTGGATAAATTAATGATGTTATGCAATACAAAAGCATGGGATCAAGGTCCATATAATATTAGTAACCACTATACAATCCTCCAAATAGCAGATGTAGGTCGGATGTCACAGGATCAAAGGTCCGACATAGGTACCACAGAACCATAAGAACAATAGTCACCATCAGAACAGAATAGTCACCAACGGTACCTGTCATGTATATCCCTCCCCACTCACAGGTGAATCTAGGTCAAGGTAGATCAAAAGGTCTCCAGCGTTATCAATTCTCCTGAAACACCATCATTGTTGCAAATACATGCCAACAATGGTATCTCATTCGAACCTCAACTGGTCGTGGGTCTCATGATCGCAATCAACAGAACCTGACATTCTGTTGGCGTCATGACTATCCACTCTATCCTAGGTATCCTATGTGTCAACTCTGGCCTGGGTATTGGGCCTTTTACCTCATAGAACATCCCACCCAACCTGCAAACAGAGAAAATATGTGGCCCCCACGGGGACCCATAATATAGTCCAGATGCATGCGGAAATTAAACATGATATGCAAGAAGAAAGTAAACATGATATACAAGCAAATAAACACCCAATAGACGAAACAAACAAAGGTTAGGATCGACTCGCTAAGAATAGACTAGCACAGTTCTATCACGTCCCCAGCAGAGTCGCCAGCTGTCGCTACCGCGAAAAATGGAATCAGAGTCGCCACTAATATATTTATCCCATCTAGGGAAAGGAATACCAGGAAACCTAACTCAAACAAGAACAAGGTCTTTCGACCAGAGAATCTAGGCACGGGAGTCGATTACGCAAGGGGAAGGTGCTAGCACCCCTCACGCCCATCGTACTCGATGGTATCCACCTATGTTTGTTTCTATCTAAAGGGTGTATCTATGTCTAATCCTAAATGCGAATGAATGCAAAAGAAATACGGGGAAAAGAAGGATTATTTACAAGTGTGCTCGCTTAGGCCCCGCGACCCAATGCCTACGTATCCCTTACAAGGAATCAGAGCGACCGTAGTTCGGCTCCATAGTTTCCATTTGTTTTGTGTTTTTTAGTTGAAAAGAGGTTAAGGTCACAATCCACGATGCTCGACCTTTGGAGACTTATACGCCTACTTTTGGAAAGGACTTAACTTGTTCTTAGGAGAAGAGAAATTGGGTTTGTGTTTTTTATGTAACTACATGATGAACAAAACCCAATACAAGGTTTCGCACCACTTCATCACTTTGTTTTAATTCGAGCCTTTATTAAGTGTTTTAAGTATTTTTGGTTGAGTGTTTTTTAAGGGAATTTACTTTGCGATTAGAATCACATAAAATGTATAATGATCCAGAAGCAGATTAGGGAATGAATCCCACTCACTTCTATCCCATTATATAATGTTCAAGAAACAGATTAGGGAATGAATCCCACTCATTTCTATCCCATTAATTAATGTTTGAGAAACAGATTAGGGAATGAATCCCACTCATTTCTCTCTCATTAAATAGTGACCGAGAAACAGATTAGGGAATGAATCCCACTCATTTCTATGCCACTAAGTGATTGAGAAACAGATTAGGGAATGAATCCCACTCATTTCTCTATCACTTTTTTAATGTGATTCGCATCTTTATTTGTTAATGTTTTAAAGTTGAAAAAGAAAAAGAATGAACAAAGGGGAACTAACCTATTCTCTAATCTAAGTTATTCTAATTCCTATTTAAGACTAAACTAAAATCTAAAGGGAATTAACTAAGAAGAGAGTTGTTTAAGTTGACTAAAGTCGACTTTAACAACTAGGGGTATTTTAGACATTTTACAAAGTATGCAAATATTCACAAAAAGAAAGGATTAAAATCTAAACTAACCATAAAAATATTCACAAGCAATCATGTTTTTTTTATTCATGTTTAGAACTATTTTTGAATTAAAACTAAAAAAAGCCATGTATTTTTTATTATTTAACAACCAATCAAAATTAAAGAAATCAACAATTAAAGATCTAATTAAAACAAATGTTCCTAAAAAATCTAATTGGATAAAAAAAAGTATTTTTGTCATTTTATATTTAGGCAAAAATCAATTAACAAGCAATAAAAGTAATAAAAAAGAACTATTTTTATTTGTTTTTTATCATTACCATCAGGGGGTGAATTAGCAAAAGTGAAATGAACTAAATCTATGTACAACTGACGCATGGGCCTAGAACTGGAGGGGTGTGGAAATGAGAGTGGCGCAAGGCCCATATAGCAGACGTGGCCCAGATTTATCTCTATATCATTTTATTATCCAATTTACTTATCAGCATGCAATTATTTAGGCTATGATACACATAAAAGAAACAACGTAGCAGTATTGTGTAACCACATATCAATTGGACACTCCCAACTTAAGTGAGGAAGAGACAAAAACGAGCCTAATCCAATCACAATGCTCCACCTCCAACTTCCCAAGATTGAAATAAAACAAAAATGGCCAAAAGCATGGGAAATAAACCAATGAGCGTGTGCCATGAAAGCAAAACGGAAGATGGCCATGTAAACGCACAGACGCCGGAATTCACTATTCCGGTCATCTTCTTCGAGTGGACTTCGCCGGAGCCACGGTGGAAATTGCCCAGAAACTTATCAAACCACCACCACCGGACTCGATTTCTTGCATAGATTACGAATATGACTTCGGTTTCCCTCGATTCTTCCCCTAATTTCATAACCGTGACCAACTTCGAAGCCCTAACGTAACTAAATCTTAGCAAAAACAACCTAAACATGTCAATCCATATAGGAGATCCTTATAGAACAGAAATATATGATCTATACGTGATAACAGCGAGCATTTCATGTGGAACATAACAATTTAAGAATCACGAAAGTTCACATACTTGCTACTCACAAATGCATACTCAGTATTAATCTTGCTTTAAGTATTTAGTGACTGAAAGCTAACAATCATGAACATGCCTTGACATGAGTAAGGTAGTTAATAACTGACCTGAGACGAATCTTGAACCAAGAGGAGAGAACAAAGCTCCGCGGCTCCTTCACCGATAAACACGAGACCGAGATGATGCGAGTTAAGCTTCAGATTCGGATCCAATCTTCGAGCAATAATACTCAGAGATCTCGTATGTTGGAGTGGTACTTAGATCTTGTTCAAAAATTTGAACGGATCTCGAATCGAAAGAACAAGAAAATTCCCTGCTGCTTTCCTCTTCGACTCTTTAATGATGATGATGCTGATGAATAATCTTCAGAACAGAGCAAGAAGTTTCTGAGAGATAAACTCAGCATTGTAGAAGGTTGCAATGTCGTATGCTTCTCCAAAGATCCATGGCCATGAGAAAGATACGAGGCTCGGATGGGGAGAAATAGTGATGATGATTGAGATTAGAGTTTGCAAATGATGATGATTAACACCAGAATGGTGAAGTTCAGATCATAGAGTTTGAAGATGATTAAGGTGAGGTGTGATCATGGAGGTTGAAGGTTGAGTTTACGGTTAGAGGTAGTTAGAGTTTGTTATGGTGGTTTGTTAGGGGTTTGAGAAGTTTGTTATGGAGGTAAGAGAAAATGAATATGAGAAGCGTGAGTGTGTGAAACTGAAAAAGAAAAGTCAAAGAGACTCATGAGAATGAGGTGGTGTTAGTTTATATAGTGGTGCATGAGGTTGCATGAGTTGTGATAATGTGTGTAGTGATGTATGGTGTGGGTGTTTGCAGCTTATCTTTTCCACTCTCAAACTTAACAAGCAAGGGCGTAGTATATATGGTGAGCTTTATTCAGGATCATGCATGGTTGTTGTAGTAAAAGGCTAGCACTCTCATGTCACGCATGCCATACTTCTGCTGCAGGTTTCTGGCTTAACGCATCGAGCAACGACATCCCACGTGCCTACTTCACATACTAACAATCCCAGCCATAGGTCACTACTTGCTTTGAATTTGAGATCATTGTGAAGAAGGCATGGAGTAAAATGACATTGATGTTAGGATTGTCTTGAAGTGAAGCAAGAAAGGGTAAGAAAAGATGACTTGAGTTTTGCTCACAATGACCACTCAGGATGCTCACTTTGTAGGCTTAGAACTTTTTCTATGATTCACCCTTGATCTCAAACTCAGGCTCTAAGGAGAGAGGGGACGACAATGAAGAGTTTTGGTGTTGGAAAATACTTGGGATGGAGCTTAGAAGTGTAAGGAAAATGATCACAAACATTGGGTGCACCATTGCATTAGCGTACGCGCGCGTGTGTCCTGATCCTGCTTGTGTCATTATCAGAATATGCTTTTTGCGAGGGGCTGACTTTGAGGTCATTTATCTCAATGCTCATTTGACCAAAATCAATGATTTCCGATTTGTTGGATAGAGAACACGGAAGAAAACATGTTGCAATTCGAATGGGATATAAAAGATGCCTCTAGCTCCTTAAAATTGGATTTGAAAATTGACCACCACCTGCTCGTGGAAATGCTACGTGTGCCCTTAACTTCTGGCCCACATTTCTGGCAGAGCGTGACTTGGCGAAGGGGTGACTTTAGGCTTTTGTATCTTCTTCAATATGCATTCAAATGGCCTGATTCCTTTTTTATTGGATAGATGACACGGAGGAGAACATGTTGACACCAAGTTTGAATTTGTAGGACTCTTCTAATGCTCTCAAATTAACTTCTAATAAGGCACACCAAGTGTTCGTTCTATCGCTTGCGTTGGCGAGAAATTCTGCCTGGCAACTCAGCTCTAAACAATTATGATCCCACAACTTTACATCTTTGTATATTTTTATTCAAGCCTCCAATGGAAAAACTTCCAACTGCAAAGTTGTTCATCTCCATGAGGGTAACAACTTTGCTCTTGAGATTGTTTTGAAATGAGGTCTCCGTACACATGTAAATCAACCATGAAGTCAACTGCCCAGCCAAAATTGAAAACCCTCAAAACTTCCAAATTTTTCTAGGTGTTAAGAACTTTCCATTTATAGCAATTCCCATTTCAACTAACTTGCCATTTTTGGTAATTTTGACATTTTCTTGATTTTAATTATTTCTTTGATTTTTCTTGACCGATTTTCCACCACGAGTCAATATTTGACAGTTGACCTTGACTCGGACCAAAAAGTCAACTTTTCCTGATTTTTCCGATTCCAGGTGAATTTCCCGATTAATCCGTTTTCGATTCAATCTCTCAATCAGTTTTCAACCAAAGGAGCTCCAGTGAATGATATTTCTTCAAGGCAACCACATTTCACATTCAAAATCATCTCCCGATTAAATTTTGACCAAAAAGTCAACTGCGTTGACTTTGGTCAAAACCTTGATTTGGGAAGACCAGATGAATTTCAAGCCTATGTTCTCCAATCAATACCTTGAGTTGAAGATTGTGAAAACCTAATTTCAGGAGGACTTCAATGGGAATGATGCCATATAATCAGACTTCAAAACTTCTCTTTTGAACCAAGATATTTCTTCTGCAGAAGCTCTTTTCTTATCAATTCTTAGATAGTAACCATGATATGGATGAATGTAATGGATGAATGGCCTAGATGGGGTATGCACATGAATGTAATGTGAAGGCCAATTGGGGAATAAATAAGTGGGCAAATTTTGGGGTGCAACACCATGCTAATTCTGTTGAGCCTGAAAAGTCTCATCCGCTTGTCCCATCACACGAGCCATAAATTCCAAAGCATCAGCGATCATACAATCATTTCTTCCCGCCATTTCTCTGCATACTAGTAAAAACTATTATAAGAAGCATTGTATTGATAGTGTTCATACACTCTTCGCATACTAGGGAACAAATAAAATTTATAAAAAGCCTGGCTAGATGGATCAACCTGCTCTAATACCACTATGTAACACCATAAAACTCCAATTATTATTTTAAGAGAATAAAACCAACATTTTAGGATGTCACTCAAACATGCATGAATACTTTCTCATTTAAATCAATAACTTGCAGCGGAAATTCAAATGAATATCATAAACTTCAACTATCTCATCAAACTAAATACTCAATGAAAATAACATAATCAAATTATCATATCAAAACAAATAAATGCCATGGTCCCCGATATTACAGATATGAGCGTTAAACCATCTAAATATTGATAAACGATAAAATAAACGAACAATAGCCCCAAGGTCATCTTCCAACTCACAACAGCACTTACTCCTCCAGAGTATTTGTACGACATTGTATAAAGAAACACAAAAGAAATAACAAAGAGATAAGAAAAAATGTTAGAGGTAAAAATAAACAGCAGGAAAATTGACATAAACATTTAAATCATTCTCAAATGGCAACAAGAACAATAATAATAATTATAATGCAATGCGAACTATACTAAAATCCTTCTCCAATATGCATGTGGTACCGAGTTTTTGGGGCATCTGAGGTGTGTTACTGATTTAACCCTGTCTCTGGTTCCTCTTTGAACTGTGTCCCTCTCTAGATACGAGACCGTCATGGTTCCTCTCTGAACATGATCTCATTCGACTGAATTCTACCTAACTCCAATATACATGTATACATAATTATAATTATGTAACAACAATCATAACTTAAAACAACAACAAAATAATTCACAAACAACTCATACTCAAACAGATTCATCAATGAACCACAATTTTGCCAAATATAGGCCACACTGTAATTTCTCTGAATTACACAACTCAAAATTATTTATATAATTAAATTAATAATTATATAATTTTTCAAAAATAATCATCAAATGAGTAAAGACATGTTCTTCCTCAATAAACTCAAGAACAATTCAACCTATATACTTAAAACATCTCTATAGAGTAATTTTTATTTAAACTCTCCGCTCATCAATGGTTGCAATAATTTATATATATAATTCAATAGAGTTCTCAAGGGAAATATAAATAAAATGTCAACAAAACCTTATATTTCGGGTGACCCTTGAGTACCAAATTTACTCAAAAGTGCCATACTGACAGCTCACACGAGTGATAATTCTACTGCCCTCCGCGCGTTTCCCTACTGCGCAACTACGACTTTTACAGCCCACGTAAAACGTCGCCGCTGAACACCGCCCAGTCGGCCGCGTCACGAGCCTGACCTCCACCATTCCTGCGCGGCCTCTGTAACACCCCAGACTGCTTTCGGGATGATCGACTGACCCCACAAACCAACACGAGTCTTTTCAGCATGCTTTGACCTCACTCACACACTTTCCGGGAAACTTCCCAGAAGGTCACCCATCCCAATACTACTCCAAGTCAAGCACGCTTAACTATGGAGTTGTTATGGAACAGGCTACCGAAAAGAAGATGCATCTTGTTGATATAGGTAGTACCCATCAATCCTTATAAGCTTTCCTTCAACCATGCAGTCCCATACCTGCACGGCCTTAGGAGCCCTCTCATTCCGATGTGGCGACCATCCTTGCCCTCATAGGCCTTAGGTGTTACATGCGGTGCAACCACCCCTCGCCTTCTTCAGCCTCGGGTGTTACAGCCTCCCCTCCCAAATCATGATTTTTCTCCAATTTTTGGGAAAATCTAGTTCTTTGACATTTTTGAAAATATTGACTTTTTACGAAATTTGGAAAAACAGACTAAAAATAAAGATAGTTCAAAAACACCGAAATCATACGGGTGTCAATTTCATCACAGAAATATTACAGATAATTTATACGAGTACCAAATTCACCACAAAAATCCCAAAAGGTCTTAACAAAGAAATAATTCAACCATCACATTTTTATTATAATAACAAAATATAGAGCAATACATAAATCAACAACCTCAGGGGTTTTGGCCAAACCCCTTTGATAACAAACAAGGCCGAAGACCATGTAGAACGAAGATACATAAATAAGAGGGTAAGCACAACTTACTCTCCTGACTGCTTAAAGCCACCCATGAGTAAAGAAATCTCCTCCCTTACCTCGAAATTTTGAAGGTTGAAGAAGCTCTCACCTATTTTCATAATCGATCAACTTCTGACTTTTGCACGTAACTAGTAAAGCCTCTCACGTTATCTATAAATATAACCCTAAAACTTCCAAATTGTTCCCACACCCCTCTAATAACTGATTAAAATTCTATTTTATTTCTTTGTTTTCTAATACTCCATCTGGCCATTATTATAAGCAAATATTCTCTTTTTAGATTCATTGAATAATGAATGTATCTGGTCTTTTATGTAGACCAGATACATTCATTACTCAATGAACCTAAAAAAAGAATATTTGCTTATAATTCAGGTTTGAGGGAGTACTCTATAATCCTATTATTTATTAAATTGCAAAAATACCCCTACATCTCATAAAACGCATGAATAACTCAATGATTTATAATAAATTAAATGATAATTATAAATCAAGCAAGACACACATAAAATCACTCAGTTACATAAAAGTAAACTAATAAAAACAATTATCTAAACTCGTGATATTGCAATACCTATGACTTTTTTGGTTGTATTTTTCGATCTCAATGACATTTTTTCTTCCCAACAGGAACATATTTATCTTTCATAAATGAGGTTTTCCATATTGTTGATTCTTTTCTTTGGCACCCAATGATGGAATGTCCAATAAAATAACAATGAGTACAAAACTCATAAGAATTTTGTAAATGAACTCCTTTGTTAGATCAAGATCAACTAGAACCCTAACAAAATGCCCAAATTTTTTTAAAAGAGGATTTGTTTGATGATGAGTCAATGCAAATGGGAGTTCCCACACTCCTAGTTATAGCAAAGAGAATTCTAGGTCTCCAATACTATTGTGAGAGATCATGAATTCTAATCCAAACTTGAGCTGATGCCTGCTTTAGGGTTGAAGGAACAAAATTTTTTGTCCAAGAAAATAATTTGAAAACTCATTGATTTAGAGTCCAAGCATTAACTGAGCGAACCCTATGAACATCTTCCAACAAGAAGAAAGTAAATTCAAAGAATCCTTTCCCTAAAGAAATGACGCCTCATTGCCCTATAGAAGGCCAAAGTTCCAAAAGTTTAAGCTTCAAGTTGGCAACCGTTAGAGATGAAGCTCCCTTTGACCAAATCACTCTTGCATGAAGATGGTGTCTGCACTCTTCTACTCCGAGCTTATATTCTTCTTCTAGAAATGTAGTTGTTAGCCTATTCCCTTTTAGACAAGGCACCTGAAGTTGTTTAAAGGAATGTTACAAACATTATTTGAGACAACTCAGAAAAATATTTTTTCGATTTTTTGAATTGGTTTTTGGACCTACACGCTCGGAATGATGGAACATAAAGTTTCAGGAAAGAGCATATGACATTAATGGAGAGGAACGATTAAAGTGAAGAAGATGTATTATATATTATAAATCATTAAACGACTAATTTGTATTTTTTATTATTATTATTTTTTAATTTGTAATTATTATTTCATATTTAATTAATAATTAAATAATTAAATAATTAAATAATTATAATATATTAAAGTAATTTTTTTTTAATAGGCAATTGATTAATAAAGTTCGCACTAGGGGTGCAACCCTTACAAACAGAGGATCCTAGAGAATGATTGCATCGGATAAAGGAAGTTTAAATCAATTGTAGTAATTGGATCTAAACTTAGAATATCCGCTAGATAACCATCTCCAAAAAAGAAAAATAATATTAGAACAAACGACATCAAAACAAAAATGTCTCCCATCAAAGTAATGATAAAAACATTAAGGTGCGGTGTCAAATGATTTAACAGTGGCATTTAGCAACATAGAGGAGAGACAACAAGATAGAGGAGACACTGAATCATTTGTCTCTATTTTAACAATCATATCCCTTTTTCTGTTTGTTTCTTTCTTGTTTACTTTGCTTTATAATAATAGTAATCCTAATCCTCCTACACCTTTCAATCAACATTTTTGATAGCTCAGTCATACCAACAGACCACTCCTCAAACAAAAGTTCACCACTTTTCAAAGTTTACAATCAATTAAATTTGATCTAAACTACTAGCAATATATTCTTTTAACACATTATTTTTAATTTGTTAAAATTCAAATTAGTTCTATTAAATTATGTAGGTTTGATATAAATCCATATACTTTTATTTAATAAAAATATATGCTAAAAATATATATATTGAAGAGTTTTTCTTAATTGTATTAGTTATTATTATTGCTTCTTAAATATAAAATCATTTGAGCTTTTTTTATTTTTTTATCATAAGATCTCATTTAATCTTTTACGTTCATTATATTTTTTATCAACGTACCCTTAGTTATGTTATATATTTATTACATTACGAAGTTATTCTCTTTTAAAAAATAAATTTACAAAATTATATAATTTGTCAATCAATTTAATCTTATAACAATTTTTCCTAAATCCTTCTTTATTCAAGGAATTTTTATATTTATGGACAAATTATTAAAATATTACTGCATCCATCTCTAATTATAAGTCTCATTTCTGGACTTAGCTCCTCTTTGTTAACCAATTTTTTTTATAAGTGATTTTGGAATATGAAAAATTAAAATTATATGCATATTATTATACATATGTATTTTTGAAGTAATTAAAATAAAATAAAAAATAGACACACTCAATTTACTACCCATTTTTTAATATATGTAAAATAAGTTATAGGTATTTATAATAACAGCATGTGTTGGGCTTTTCATGTTGGTTTTAATGCTAGAGCTGGAATGATTATATCAACTGCTTCTATATTGCGATTTTCCAAGGCTATTTTTCGGGAAGCTTTCCAGTAAGCTGCCCCGCGCGTGTGACTGTGCTCTCTTTGTGAAACTTGAAGAGGCTCCTAGAAAGATATATTTCACTTTCTCAATTTCGGTTTAAACTCTTGGTTTTAGGGCTCATGGACCTTGTTGAGGAGGTGTTGTCTGATATCGATTTAGGGCTTTTTGGAGCTCGCCGGTTTTTGTTCATCGCGCGGTCTTCTTATGGTTCGGTGGTTTTCTCTAGGTTTTGTTCGGTCGTCTCTGTTTGTGATTGCAGAGTTTTTTTCTAGGATTTTCGCTCTAATCTCCTTCTATAAGGGGGTTAGGGTTTCTTCTTCCACATTCATCGGATGAGAGATCGGAGGTATGTTATGCAGGAGGATGGTTGGAGGAAGGTCACTCAGTTTTGGCAGGCAGGGGTGGAGAAGCAGCGGTGGGATTCATTTTCGATGGACCAATGGAAACGCAATTTGCCTCTTCAATCCAAGGAGGTGACTTCGTTCTATGTTTTAGAATTTCCAGAAGCAACAAATTTCGCCTAGAAGAAACAAATTTGGTAAACGATTTGGATTCGCAAGATTTGTGGAGGTGGAAGATGGGCGGTTGCTAACAGTGCGTTTGGATAATGTGGTGATTGGGAAAAAGAAAATCCATGTTAATCTACCATGCTATGCGAGAGGTCAAGGGGGTACGAAGGAGTTCCGGGTGATCAGTAGAAGGTGCAAGAAGGAGGTTTTCCATAGACAGAGTTTATGAAGGAGGGATACAAAAGAGGGGGAGATACGAAGAGATTCAACCGTTCCTTTTCCAACGTCGTAGTGGGAGGTACATTGAAGGAAGGGAAAGTCGCAGATGAGGTTGCAGATGGGGCAAAGATGTTTTGTTACAAGTCAATGGAAAGTCACAGACATAGGTTCGATAAGGCTTATGTCGGGAAGGTCACTATACCGGGAACAACTTACAACATACAAACATACATGGAAATGGAGGATGTGTTCGTTGTGAAAGTCACACCTATGGGAGGAAATGTTTGCTTGCTTGAAGAATCATAAAATGGATTTATATAGGATTTAATCGGGGAGGGGCATGACTGGTGGAGGAGTTGGTTCAGTGATGTCAAGAAGTGGGAGGAGGATATGATCGATGAATGCAGAGATGTGTGGTTTCGAGTGTATGGTTTACCGGTTCATGCTTGGCATTCTGACTTCTTTGTGGCACTGACAGAATCGTGTGGCACATTTGTATGTATTGACGAGAGAACTGCGAAGGGTTGCGCTTTTGACGTCGCGAGAATCTTAGTTAAGATTGACGGGAAGACATTCAAATTAAAGATTAGGGAGGATGCTTGGGGGAACTCCAGCGGTTTCACAGGTAACTCTAAACCCCTCTCCTCTACTGCTATCTCATCCTCTGAATCAGAGGATCTCCGGTGCGATGATAATAGTGTTAGGGACGTAGACTTAAACACGAAAATATCGGGGGATAGCATAGATCAATTTTCGGATAACATTGATAGGCAAGAAACTGAGAAGAATATGTACGACATAAACAAAGAGACAGGCGACAATTTTATGGTCCAGCTGCAAAATGAGAAGGTTTATGAGGGATGTTCTGGGCTGGATACTGTGGGTAATGATTCTGGGAATTTTGATAAAGCTTTAATGAAGGTTAGGAACATGGCAGACGCTGTCCATGTGGGGAAAAACACGGTAACTTAGAATGCAGCCACAAATGTTGTATATTCTAGCTGCGGTTCAGATGAGGTTCCCAACAGGGTGGCATGTTCTGTTGGTATTGCGGAGGCCAACACAAGGGCGAAGGGAAAGAAAAAATTGAGGCTGAAATTCATTAATGACATGGTAGGATTAAGCAAGGGAGGAGGTAGAAATTTTTTTAATTTGGTTGGTGGTATTTCATCTCAGGGAAGGAAGGGCAAACTCAAGGGAAAAGCTTCCATGGGTCCCTTAAAGGGGAAATTAGCGAAGAATTTTCTAGAGGTGGAGAGTAGCATTAACAGTGGGTTTCAATCGGTTTGTTACGCTGATCAAAAGGAAGAATCCGACATTTGTAGAAATAACGGAAGGCAATGGAGGTTTATGGTGATTGACATTGGCAGCAAGTTGTGTTCGGCTATTGTTGCCTTAGGTATTGTAGAAGAGGAGGGGAGGAGCAAATTAATTAGTAGGATTGATAGTTTGGAGCAAGGGGGAGGAATAAAGGGGGAAGTAAGGAAGGAGATAAAAAGAGGTGTGCAATGATTATTGGTTCTATGAATATTAGAGGGGGAGCGAATGCACTCAAAAGAAGGAGGATTAGTTCGTTGATCAAAAAAGGTAATGCGATTGGAAGAGCATCTGGAAACTGAATGTTCTAGAGCGTGTTTGTTACTTCATTTGGCTTCTTGCTCAAGAATATGGGTTAGTGATGCTATGTTCCCTATCTGTGATAGGAGTGTGGAGTCAGCCATTCATACTTTTTGAAACTTCCCTATCGCCATGCAATTTTGGACAAATATTATTCCTTCAGGTATTACTAACGATTTTCTGCATGTGGATTCGATATAATGAGTTAATCTCAATCTCAGTACTCCCAGTAACGAAGATAGCAACTGAAGAGACTTTTGGGAAATAACGTGTCATTGCTTATGGACATGAAGGAATAAAGAAATTCATGACGACAATTTTCACAGACCCCTCAATGTGAAAGAATTATGCTACTGCTAGAGATCAGAATAACATAGCTGTTCATGTAGCCAAGAACTTGGTCTTCATTAATTGGAAGCCCCCCAAAACGATTACTTTAAACTCGATACTGGTGGAGCTTGCAAGGGTTTATTTCAAGTTAGGTGTGGGGGTGTTATGAGAGATTCAAATGGGAAATGGTTAGGTGGTTTTGCTAAACACTTAGGCACTTGTGGGGCCTTTGTTGCAGAGTTGTGGAGAATTCTAGAAGGTCTAAAATATACTCACAACTTACAATTTAAAAAGGTGGAACTCAACGCGTAGTCAATGGCAGTGGTGGACTCCATTAAAAAAGGTGTTCGGAGAGCTTTGAAGGTCATGCGATTTTACGGAAAATCCGGCAGATGATTGAGTTACACTAAAATGTCCAAATAAATCATATCTATAGAGAAGCAAATAAATGTGCTGATGCTCTAGCCAATGAATGATGTTTTCTCACCTTTAGTTGTATTTTTTATAATGACGCTCTAGTCATTTTAGTCTCTTGTTGGGATGATGATTCCAATGGAGTCTCTTTTGCTAGACTAGTTCCGTGTAGTTGTTTTTTTCTCTGGATTTTGGCCATCTCTCTTATTAAAAAAAGGTTAATTGTATTTTTCCATGTCAAATGCATTTAAATAATTTTCAAACACATTCAATAAAAAACTAAAATGATTTAACTATCTAAATAATATTCAAACACGTTTAAATAATTTTTTTTTAACAATATTCAGTTTTATTATTAATTTTAGTTTACATAAATTTTTATTTTGTAAGAAATAAATATTTAAATTTTATTTGAATATTATTTCAGTTTGTATGATTTTAAATATGTTCAAAAATTAAACATACTTAAAAATATAAATATTTAAATGCGTTTAAATTTGATTTTGAAAAATTAATTTATTATTAAATATGCTTGAATATTATTTAAATATGATTTTGGTACGTATACATTTTATTTAAATAGTTTAATGTGTTAATATATATAAATATAGGAGTCCTAACAGACCAAACTCAACATCATTTTCCAAGCTATGATGAGTTACATTTGTAGCTTCCTTTTGTTACTCCCTCAATCCTTTTGTCCTCTTTTCCTTGTTATGTTTTTATGCTTTATGTCTATCAAAACCCTAAGATATCATTTGATGTGTATGAAGCCAAAAATACCAAAATTGCCCCCAGGTCCCAAACCATGGCCTATAGTTGGTAATCTTCCTGAAATGCTTGCAAGCAAATCTCCAACTAGGTGGATACACAAAATAATGGAAGAAATGAACACTGAAATAGCATGTATCCGCCTAGGAAATGTCCATGTTATCCCTATTACATGTCCCACCATTGCTCTTGAATTCTTAAGAAAACATGATGCTGAGTTTGCATCAAGACCAATATCCATGTCCACTGACATCATCAGCAATGGTTTCTTGACCACAGCAGTTACACCCTTTGGAGAACAATGGAAGAAAATGAAGAAAATATTCGTCAACGAATTATTCTCCCCCCACAAACATCAATGGCTCACTAACAAAAGAAATGAAGAAGCTGATAACCTTATGTTTTATGTCTACAACCAATGCAAAAATGTGAATGATAATGATCTTGTGAATGTTAGGAACATCGCGCGCCATTATTGTTGTAATTTGATGAGGAAATTGGTTTTTAACACAAGGTATTTCGGAGAAGGTAGGAATGATGGAGGTCCCGGTTTCGAGGAAGTTGAACATGTAGATGCTATTTTCACATTGCTTAGGTATGTTTTTGCTTTTTGTGTTTCGGATTATATGCCATCGTTGAGAGGACTTGACATCGATGGACACGAGAGAAAGGTGAAGGATGCTATGAGTATTGTGAATAAGTATAATGATCCAATCATTGAAAAGAGAATTGAAAAATGGAGAAAAGATGGATCAAAGACTAGTGCTGATGTAGAGGACATACTCGATATTCTAATCACTCTCAAAGACGTGAACAATGAACCATTATTGACAACCGAGGAAATCAAGGCTCAAGCTCTAGTAATAATATATTCTTCTCACTTTTATTTTGATTCGTTACACATCAAATTTTCTCAACACTTGTTATTCACGTACAAAATTATGCAGGAACTCGTGCTGGGAGGAGTGGACAATCCATCGCATGCAGCTGAATTCGCAATATCAGAAATGATAAATCAGCCCGAGTTACTTCAACGAGCAACCCAAGAATTGGACAATATCGTAGGCAAACAAAGACTAGTCCAAGAATCGGACATTCCAAATCTCAACTACGTTAAAGCTTGTGCGAAGGAAGCTTTTCGTCTTCATCCCATTACAATTTTCAATCCTCCCCATGTCTCAGTGGAGAACATAATGGTTGGTGATTACATGATCCCGAAAGGTAGCCATGTGATTCTAAGCAAACAAGGACTCGGACGAAATCCAAAAGTTTGGAATGAACCTCGCAAATTTAAACCAGAACGCCATCTGAAAAGCGGTGGATCTATGGTAGTTTTGGGGGAACCGGATTTGAAATTGATATCGTTTAGTACCGGAAGACGTGCTTGTCCTGGAATTGTAATTGGGACTACAATGACTGTGATGTTGTTGGGTAGGTTGCTCCATGGCTTCAACTGGAGTGGACCTCCTAATGTATCAACTGTAGATCTTCTCAAGTATTCTAATGGTGATAGGTACACTGGAGGGCCACTTGTTGCAATAGCAGAGCCAAGATTGGCAGCAGAATTGTATCAATCATAAAATATTTGAAATTTTAATTGGGCGTTCAGATAATTTTTATATGAATAATGATAGTGTTTAATTAACTAGGAGAAATTAAGCAATATGTAATGTTAATAAGGCTCAAATAATTAAATCTATTAAGTCTTAAAACTTTGGGAAGATTACTCCCACTTATACTTGAGAATTGCAACACAATCAAATATGTTTGCAATCTTTGACATGATCATTAATTGAAATGATGAATAGAATATTTAGCTTCTAAATTATTTGATGACATAAAAATTAGACCTACGTGATAGAAGTTGAAACTTGTAAAGTGTTATGATGAAACTTGTAAAGTGTTATGATGGGCAGAAGCTTTAAAGTGTAGTTATCAACATATAGGAGTCTTTGACTATAATGCCACATTTGACAAAAAATATTCCCAATATGCCATGCCATCTCTCAAAATATATTTCCTTATGTTAATTTTTTGCATTTTTTTTTAAAGTTAAAAATCCCTTTTATAATAAAAGAACATATTATAGTCCGCCATCTCTAATAATGGAAGATATTTTTAATTTAAAAAATGTAAAAAGATGGCAGAATGACGATATACTTTGAGAAGGTGACATATTAAAAATATTGTTTGTGCAAGACATTACAATCAAACGGTCAATTTATAGATCCATGAAAAAGATTATTTGCATACAGAATTTATCAAAACTGGGTTAAGATCTTTCTCATTTATTTGTCACTATTTTTTTCATTCCTTTAATTTTGTGGATTAAAAACGCACATATTTAAAACATACATATTTAAAACATGTGACGTATAATTAATATTTATTTGATTTTATACACATAAAATTATATATATTTTTTAAAGAAGTTACAAAATAAATTATCAACAACCAAAAATTCCTTCAAGCACAAGTCGTACTTGAAAGACTACAAAACGTTATTACAGCAGTTCACATTGTTTAAAACCGTACAATAAAACGACGACACCGTAACTGAAACTACCTAATACAATTCGTGATACATTGCATAGGATTGAGCGTCCAAAGATTATAGTCAACCCTGAAACCCATAAAGTAAGATTTCAGCCACCAGTACGTTTGAAGCTTTTCCTTTTCTACTATTGTCATCACCGACAAACTTGTATTCTGAAATATCCGCTGGTTTCGCGCTTTCCAAATTTCCTACACGGCTGATATCCAACTGACATGCAAAACAATACGATACTGCTTCACCTCACCCGCCAAAGCAACAAAAGAGTCGTGATGACCCCTCCATTGACCCTGATAGACCGTCAAAAAATCAAACCACCCTGCTAAGATCGGCCAAACACCACTAAAATGCGGACACCAAACAAAAAATTATATTAATAGAATTTTCAATTTCTTTTAAGAAATGGAGATGATCTTTACCTATTAAAATTGTACGATGAATTAGTTACACTAGTGACAATGTTATCTAAACACATTTGACTCTTTACTTTTTTTAATATGTCACTCCCTCAAAGTTATCAAATAAAGGGTCCCTGAAATGAATAAATGAAAAAAAAAATTATATTTAAAAATAATAATTTTGTGTTTTAAATAAATGATAGTTGTTATCTAAAATAAAATATATATTTTATTGATAATAGTCTGTGAAAAAAAATTTAACATTTAAAAATAAAAATTTTGTGTTTCAAATAAAAAACTTGTTAATTAAAATAAAATAAGTATTTTGCATATAGTGATTCATGAGAAAAAAAAGAGATTTAGATATTTGAAAAATAAAAATTTTGTGTCTTAAATAAAGATAATTCTTAATTAAAATAAAATAAATATTTTGTTAATAGTGACCCATAAAAAAATAGATATTTAAACATTTAAAAATAAGAATGGTGTATCTCAAATGAAAATAATTATAATATGAATGAATTATATCATAATACTCTTTAGTCATTCATTTTTTTTTTATATTAAAACTCATTTTAAATTACTATTCAATGAAATACATTAGTTGTGTGTATTTTTTTAATAATTAATTTTAATTAATATTTTATAATAATTTTTGTTTAGAAGATATAGAAATTTAATTTTAACTACTTGATTATTAACAAGTAGTTGTCATATGTAAGTGTATGCTCCAACATAACTCTTTAATGACTCTTTTCTATTAAAAAAATTTAAAACAATGAAATATAAAAAGATTATAATTCATGTGTTAATTGTATTTATTCTCTCTTTTTTTTTTTTATGTCAAATACTTAAAGTATAGTGACATTCTTTAATGACTCGTTAAGATAAAAACACATATAACAATAAAATATGCAAATCTTATAGTTGTATTAAATACTCTATTTTATTTTTTATTAATATAAAATATATGATTTAATATTTTAAAGAAATTTTAAACGTGTCAAAATTTAATCTATTTTCTAATGTTTAAATGTAGAAGGTCATTCGTTTCTAAACTTGATATGACACACACCACTACAACACGCTGGGGCTTTAAAAGCGCTTTTTATGGGCTTTAAAAACGCTTAAAAGCGTTGTGAAAGCCAGCGCTGGCGTAGGTAACAAAAGCGCTTCAGAAAGCGCTCTGGTAGGCCCCCCTATAAGAGCGCTTTCCTGGAAAAAGCGCTCTGGTAGCCCCCCTATAAGAGCGCTTTTCCAAAAGCGCTTTCGTATGTTGCGTTTTTTTTTATGCTTTTTTATTATTCTTTGGCAGCGCTTTTACTAAGAAGCGCTTTTGTAGGTGGACCTTTAAGAGCGTTTTTTAAAAGCGCTGTCGTTGCTAAATGAGGTATTTTAATGTGCAGCCTGTAATTTAATCCTCCCAGTCGACCTGTAATATTTTCGACCTGTAATATGTTTTCAACCTGTAATATTTTCGACCTGTAATATATTTTCGACGATATAATTTCAGCCATCAGTAAGACAATATATATATATATACTAATATAATACCATTATAATATCCAAAATTATATATATACATCATTACAACATCAATAATATTATAGTTCAAATCGACACAAATCCTACATGAAAAATTGCTTAATATAAAAGTGACACAAATCCTCTTTGATTTCTTCCAACTTAAGTCTCGGGTACCCAGCAACACGGAATTCGTCAAGGTACTACAAAACAAAAACATAATATGAATGATATATTTAGTTTAATGTAATAAATTATATGAAATTATCTTAAGTTATAAATTCATACCGTGAGCGGAATCTCTAATTGATTCGCCTGAAGGATTTCTTTCATAAACCTCAAAACAAAGTATCCGCAATCTGAACTGTTTCGCTGTTGCGGACACTACATAGAAAAACAAATAAGATTTTATAGTTGTCTTGTTTTATCAAGTAGCATAAATATTATAAGCAAAATTGTGAAAAATAATGTACCTGCACTTTGATCCAAGTAATGTTGTTTGATTTAGTCCAGGATACCTGTGCGTCCCGTTGACTTCGGAACACTTGTATTGATCTAATTAACAAATATATAAAAGCATATGTTTAGATCAATCCCACAAATAAGTAAATATATAAATATACACGAATATTTAGAACGATCCCACTTACAAATCAACGATTTCCTTCATAGCCGGATAATTGGTCCAGTCACCATTTACCGAATTCAGATAATACACGATATCTCTTATAGGGTTGATAGCAAGCAACAACCAGTGTGCTCTATAAATTAAAACAATAGGTTATATGAAAATTTTGCTATACACAAAAGAAACAGAGATTAGATGAACCAAGAATGAGAACTAACCCTACTGGTCGGGTATTATACGCCCAAAGATGCAGACTTTCTGAATTGCCGGTGGACATGAATCTATCGACTAAGAGCTGTCTAACTGATTCCGGTTCCGAATCAATTGCCATTCCGCTGTAATGGGCGGAAGACACGAAACGGAATCTGTTAGACAATACAGTCCCGCGCAACACTCTGTCATACGACAACCTTAAATAAAAACATAATAAACATTAGATTATTTTCATTGAAATGTGTAAATAAATTATATTGTGGGACTAATTAAATAATATATCAGATGAGTGAATATTACCGGATGTATGAGTGCATATCACCGACGCCTAGTTGTTCATGCGTAAAAATCTCTTCCAAGTCATCAATTGCAATATGTGACTTGAATTCAATACCGAAGACACTTTCATCCATATTGATTTCACGTAAAGCACCATCCTTCAAATCGGACATATCAACCATTGTTGCGAGCGTCGTCTGGTATCGAGGCACAAAAGCACCGCCTTTTTTTGCCGCTATCTTCGGAGGACCAGTGGGTGGTACGCTACGAACTCGCTGCGTCACTTGTTGTGACTCCCGAGCGGATACCTAAAAATCATATAAGTTAGGTAAAATATAAAATCATGTAGATTTAGATTCAGATTATATATTAACACTTTAAATGTACCTCTTTTAGTGATGCAACAGACTCCTCCTCTTGTAAAATCCCTTTACCCTTAATTGCGGGTTTTATAGGAGCAGTCTAAAATTAAAATGTAAAAAATAATTAATAAACGGTTTAGAATTAATAACTGGTTGAGAGACACTAAATTGATATTAAATAGAACCATAAACAATAAACTATAAGCAGAAAATAACAAACTATAAGCAAGAAGAAAGGGATAGTAACCTGAGTTAGACTTTATGTGGGAGATGGGTAGGTTTGAATCGGCGTTGTACAAGTAGAAACCAGAGACTTCAAAGTAACTGTAAAATTAAACACACACACACGATGCAGTTAAATACAAATATCATAAAAGTGAAGGAACTATATGCAAACTGTAGCACAAACTACAATGATTAAGAATAGATTAATATTATTTTGACATACATTTTTATATTAGCAAAAGAATAACTAATTACCTTTAGAGAAATTCAGAAACTTCTGGAACCACACACCGTAAGCTAATCTGATGTCTCTAGTGATATTCTTTTAAAAAATCTTTAATATTCCCTGAAAAATAATCATAGCCCAGATGTTATAGCAATTCTAGATACATAGTACCGCAAGGTAAATCAAAGTTTAACAACTACTTAGAAACCGGGGCAGCAACTACGCATGTCAAAACAACGTCGTGAAAACGACCACAAATCATAGTCGAGTCATACAAATGGAGAAATCAAGGTGGAGCAATTATATCTCATGAGAAAACAACAATTTAGCATGTATTTTCATAACGGCGCAGCATTGATGTCTAACAAAATAAAGAGGAAAATACACTCAACTCCCTTTAGATTTAGCTAAATAACACAAACATCTTCTTTAACTTTCAAAATACAATAACCGTCCTCTATCGTGATATCGTGTTATTTAGAGAAATCAGAAGAATTAACTTATGTGAGTGATGGAGAGTTGAGCCTGTATCCAGAAGAAGAAGCAAGCAATAGAAGCATAGTGAAGGAACTGACTTACAATCAAAGGAGAGTGGGATTTGATTTGGATATAATGGCAAAGATATATCAGGCTATGATTATTTGTTGATAAGATATATTAGACTTGTCAAACATTGTACATGGTAAACTATACCATTATGATGAATCATAAGCCAAAGATACATAGAAAAAACTATTTGCTTGCTATCATACTTTTAGAGTAAACTATACCATTATCACTTCAGGATCAAATAAGATAGCAACACAAAAACAAATTTCTACATTACTGAAATTATGAACAGAAGCAGAACCAGAAACTATTTGCTTGATATCATACTTTTAGAGTAAACTATACCATTATCTCTCATAAATGTTTCAAAGTATTCTCACAATTTGCTCTTAAAATAGTGGGAAGACTTTACCTGAACAGAAGCAGAACTGGACTTTGATTTTGACCAAGAAAAACCCTAAAATCCCACAAGACTTTGATTCTGAGAGAAGCAGCAAGAAGACGACGACGGCGGCTAGTTGAGACGACGACGGAGGGACGGAGGAGGGGCTGAGACCACGGCGGAGGGAGTGAGAGCGAGGAAGCAGAGAGTACGTGAGCGAGGAAGAAGAAGAAGATGTACGGAGAAGTTTTTGGTTTCTGAATAAAATAGCGTGTTTTAGTTTTATGAAAATTATAAAAAGGGCTACCAGAGCGCTTTTCAGAAGCGCTTTCATATGCCCCTTTATACCAGCGCTTTATTACTAAAAGCGCTTTCGTACCCACCCCCTATAAGAGCGCTTTCAAAAGCGCTTTCATACCCACCCCCTATAAGAGCGCTTTTAGAAAGCGCTTTCATACCCACCCCCTATAAGAGCGCTTTTAGAAAGCGCTTTCATTCCCACCCCCTATAAGAGCGCTTTTAGAAAGCGCTTTCATTACCCCCCTATAAGAGCGCTTTTCTAGCGTGATTTTTAATTTTGTTTTTAGCCAAACCTACCAGAGCGCTTTTGGGCAAAAGCGCTTTCGTAGGTGTGCTGTTAAAAGCCAAATTTGGCGTAGTGCACACTTGTGTCGATCAACAGAAATTATATGCTATTTTGATCACACCAACCGACCATGATCGTTTTTTCTCAAAGGACATCAATCAATGTTGATGTTGTTATAATAATTAAATAAATAATTATTATATTATTAAAAAATATTTATTTAAATTGTCAAAGTTAAAATAAAATAGTAATGATAAATTATTGGTGACATATAATTTATCATAGATAGAATAATAATATCAATTATTTACTTAATATAATAGTAATATTTTTACTAGTATAAATATTTCATTGGTTCGTGTAAATATGCACTATTTTATATTGAAAGACATAAGTGTTATCATTCTATTTTCTTCTTCATTTTCTTTCAATTTAATATTATAATTTGATTAGTAACTAATTTCACTATATTAGTTCATAAATATTAATTAAGTTAGATTCAAACATTTGTCTTTTCTCAACACGTTATTAGCATGATTGTTTCTATCAGAAGTTTTTACTACATTAGGTATATATTCTATACTTATCTCTTTAATCTTATTACTATTTTTATTTGCCCTGATTATAGAAAACTGGCAGTCAGTCAAGTGATTTATAACTAGAGTGGCTATTATCGTTATTATTTTACTTCGTGTTATAGAAAATTGGCAACTTGTCAAGTGCTTTATAATAAGTGATATTTTTGTTATAAATTTTGTGTGGAGGTATAAAATCCCATATACAGTTACTAACTTTTATATTTTAGTGGAGGTATAAAATCCCATATGCAGATATTAACTTTTATATTTAACGGAAGTCTGAGACTCCATATGCAGATACTCTTTATATTTAGTATAGGTCTAATACCTCATATGCAGATACTATCTTTGATATTTAATGGCTAGATGATATTATTTATATTTTGTTTTCATTCACCATATGTTTTGTATCTTTGATACTAATGTGTTTTATCTTTTGTTTTCATTCACCATATATTTTATCTTAACACTTGTAACGGCTAGATGATATTTTTTAACACACTTAATTTTTTTTTCAAGTAACAAAAAACTGCCATTTATATTTTATGGCCGTTAAATCGATTTCCATGCTGCAATTTTCACCAAGGTCACATTCTGAACAGGGTGAAATCGATTTCCCTCCTGGGTAAATCGATTTCATGCAACAAGTTTTGGAAAAAAATGAAGAATTCTCAAACTTGGTGATCTTTGGTACCATCTTTTGGGAGAATATTCTTGATCTCATAATTCCATGCCTCATCATGATTAAATCCTATCATACACCCTCATTTGATGACATGTGTACCATTTGATTGTTAGCACCAATTTCATTTACTTGATCATTTTTATTTCCCACCAATTTCCACCTCATTACCATAATTCCCTTCATTAACCTCACTTTAATCCCATTTCCTTACCAATTAAATTCAAATTAATCTCCAAGAAACAATTACCAATTTGCCACTACCCTCTTTTCCAATTCTATAAATAGAGGCCTCCTCTCATTCATTTCACAAGCTTGGAGAGCCAAAAAAACTCTTGCAATTTCTCTTTTCATCCTCTCCCAAATCATTCAAAGCTCTTCTTCCATAAAAAGTTAGTGAGATTCACATTGAATCTCACTAATCTTTGAGCTAAACCTCCATCCAAACACTATTTCTTCATACATTTTTGGTAGATCAAAGCATTTGGTGATTGTTCTTGAAGTTGATTCTAAGTGTGTGCAAGAATTGGTAAATATCTAGATCAATTTCCATCCTTCAAGATGTGATCCTTTGTTGATTATGTGTGCTACATCTATGGTGTTATTTTGGTGATATTTGATGGTGACTTGATGATAATTTCGTGCACAATTGTATCCAAGATCACAAGGTGTTTGGTTTTATGTTTGAACAAGTTTTTTCTCTTTTAAATGTTGTTTTTGCTGAAAAATACACTAGTGAAATCGATTTCCTTAAGGTTGAAATCGATTTCATGATGTGCGTGACCTGTTTTTTTTTTAAATGCAGCAGTGAAATCGATTTCCCTCCTGATGAAATCGATTTCATGCTGACAGAATATGGTTTTTTGCCTTGTTAAACTTTTTTTTTGATTCTAACTCTTCTCCTACTCCATTCTTTTGATATTTTCTTTGAATTACAAGTTTAGAGGTCTAATTCCTCTTCAAAGTCAATGGACTTAGGGCGTTGATGGGATGAGAATCCTAATCCGCAATATTAAGTGATTGAACTTGAAGATGGAAGGAATCTTTGAATGCGATTCCATCTTTCATTTCTTTTAATTTTGGTCGATGAAAATCTTCGATATCATTGGAATTCTTTTGGATTCTTGATGAAGATGAGACCACTGCCTCTTTTCTTTTCGTGCGGTATTGCTTTCGGAGAACGATCTACATATCATTTCTCTCGCATGCATTAGCACAAATTTTTTTTATCGGCCTCATTGTAGGGTAACTTCTATATAAGTTTCTTGGCAATCTGCTTAACATAGCGCAACACTCATTGTCCCGGATTGAAAAAAAATCAAATATGGCAAAGATTGTATGCGGTTGGTTTAAGACTTATGGAAGTTTATCGTGTAGTCGCTTTGATTTTATCAAGCTTCTGATGAACTTCCATTGAATTAAAACCCGAGATCATCATTTACTCACCATCGATCTTTATTTACTAATTACTAACAGTTCCAAAATCGATGATATATTTGACAAGTTTCAAGATGGTCATCTTGCTAACATTTCCAAAATCGATGATATACTTGACAAGTTTCAAGATGGTCATCTTGCTAACATTTCCAAAATCGATGATATACTTGACAAGTTTCAAGATGGTCATCTTGCAAACAATTAACAATTGACTTTAATTTCCGCACTTTATTATATTGTTCTTTATATTTCTCGCTCTATGCTTCATTTTATCATTCATCATGTTTATGTTTCCGCTATTTTCCTTTTGTCCATTTGAACCATATTTTATTTTTGTGCATAAAACATTAATAATCAACTTAAAACGATAAAAAATACTTAAGGCTCTTTATGGACTATTTGTTACTATCCCGAGCATTTTGGAGACCTGGACCTTTTTGGACTTAGCACCTCTGGACCTTGTTATCTTGTTGTTATTCTGTTTGGAAGTCCTTGGAGTTTAGTCCAAGGCATTGAGTTGTTTCCTGTTTGTGTATACTGGTATTTTCTCGAAAGTCCTTGAAGGTTAATTCCAAGACATTGTGATAAGGAATTCATCTGTATACAGCTGTTACTCTGCCCGACTTTTGTCAAGATTTTATGATGTGTTCCAAAGACTTGGTGCAAGTTATGCTAAAGATAATAGGTTCATCTGGATCCCTAAGTGGTATTGTGTTGGTTTAGTGTTGGTAGTCCAAAGGATGGTAAATCTACCTTGACTCTTAATGTCAAGTGTTAACTTCTTATTTTGGTTAGATCGTTCTTTTCTTATCTTTTATTTTATGCTTTAGGATAGTCCCTTCATCTCCTTTCCCTTCTTAGGTTTTCAAAATCTTCTCGCTTTTTCCAAAACCTTCTTATGTTTGTAAAACTCTTTTAAATTTTTTTTCTCTAAAATATCTTTTTGCACTTGTTGGCATTCCTTTCAAAGTTTAGACACAATTAATTGTTGTAGTGAGTTGCGATACCCCACGATTTTGATATTGATTGATATGATGGAATCTTTTCCACTTGAGAGAGCTAGTGGCATACTTGTTTTTATTCAAGTTGGAGCCCTTCTTTCATTTGTGATGCAAAGAATCCACCTGTTCTCATGTTAAAAATCAATGGCCGAGTATTCTCTCCTATGATGATAAAGTGTTTATTCTTTTTTAAAAAAATCTTCCCTTTTAAGTGGAACTACATTAGCTCTGACTTCTCCATTGCACCGAGGAGGTATGTAGGCACAAGATGTAATGTCTTGGCGAGCTTATTTAAAAAAAAAAATATCAAACAAACCTTTTTATTGCACACGATATCTTTTAATAAACACATATTTTCAAAAAGGTTCCTGTGGAGTACCACAGATATGAGGGGTGCTTAAAACCTTCCCCTTGTATAATCAACACCCGTACCTAAGATCTCTTTTTGTTTAAAAAACAAACTTTGGGTTTATTTCGCTCTTTTCCCATTTCCTTCAGAAACAATAAAGCGCGGTGGCGACTTTCACTGAAATAATGAGTCAATTCAACCAATGGCTTTGATCTCAAATTTTTCCCGCTACAGATATCATGGCCGGAACCTTTTCCACGGTCGAAACCATTTTCGTGGTAGAGGACGTGGACGAAGTCATATGAATAATTATAGATATCCTAGATATGACCAAAATAATTGGAATCGCAAAGGAAAGGGTAAGTATATCCAAGAAGGCCCCTCGAAAATTATGAGGATGTATGCTATAGATGCGGAACGAAAGACTACTGGTCTAAGGTGTCTAGAACACCAGAACATTTATGTATAAGAAAAATGGCATTTGTAGAGGAAAAAGGGAAAGAAGTGAATTTTAATGAGATTGAACCAATAAATGATAATACCTATTTTGAGACAATTGATTTTGTTGGGGTGAAACAAATTAAGTAACTATTTAAAAATATGTATTTGAATAATGTTTAAAGTGCTTGTATTAATTTTATATTTAAAATATGTATCAGCTTAAGAATGTGTATGTTATTTAGGTGTATTTTATGTTTACATGAAATAATAATGTTAAATATGTTGTTAATTTACTCTATTCAACCGATATTTAATGAGATATATCGTCAAGCATACAACATAGTCTCCACCGATCTTTATTCATTCCAAAAAGGAAAAGAAAATATCGAATAAAATCTAAGAGAATAAAAAGAAATGGATTTGATGGTCGTCGCAACCAAATTAGGGCCCGGGAGTCGGTTATGCAAGGGGAAGGTATTAGCACCCCTCACATCCATCGTACTTGATAAGACCCATTTAGTTAGTTTATGAATGAGTGTTAGCGTGATTTTTACTTGCGGTTCTCTAATTATTATGCAAGGATAAAGAAAGGAATAGATTTTTTATTTTTTTTATATTATTGTGCTTGCCAAGACATCGCATCTTGTGCCTACGTATTCCCTTATATAATGGGAAAGTCAAAGCATTTGTATTTCAGGATACAAAACTACGAATTTGTTGGTTGATTGTAGAAGAAAGTTTATGCAGGTGGAGCTTTACTATGAACAAAATTGGAGGAAGTATAGATTCATTATGCAGAGTTTTCTCAAATGTTTTCTCCCCCCTTGTTCTTGTTGTGGCTACTTTGTTCTTTTTGTTACTGTTTGTGGCTACCCTCTACTCCTCATCTTCTATAGTTTTTCTCCTTGTTATATAGATGAAAGAAGAGTGAGGGCTTGAAGGGAATCAAATACAACCCTTTGATTCTGCAGGTACCAAGATGAGAGGTGAGGATTAAGACTTGTCTACTAAGTTTTTTTGCTTTCCATTTTTTGATGTGTTGCTTTCTTTCTTTATTGATGCAGGACTTGTTTTGGTCATTTTGGTGAAAATTGAAGTTTGGAATGTGAAATGTTGTTGCAATATTTTCAACATCGTGCATGCATGAGAGGGTGGTACCAACCAATTGCATTCCATCATTTTCTCTATCTTGACATAAAAGATAAAAATCAATACTACTAATAATACTAATAAAAATAATAATTAGTATTAAAAAGTAATTGACTAAAAAATGAATTAAAAATAAAAATGCAAATGAGCTATATTTTTTATATTTTTGAATTAAAATGATGCAAAAATGTAAATTTAAGCGAAACTAATAAAGGACTATAATTTATTGATATTTTTGAATTAAAATGCAAATAAAAATGAAAATGACATGTACTAAATATTTTTTTAGAATTTTCATGAAAATAAGAAACGAATGACGAATTAGAGATGAAGAAATGTGTCATATGCATGATTTGGTAAAGTCGGGCAAAACATGATTGAAATTAAATCAAGTTTCACTAAATTCACAAAGCGACCTCTAACGTTTCCATTTCTCGTGGCTTTTCAAACATAATCAACTTCATATGCAAAAAGAACCACTCAAAAACTTCAAAATTTGAAGAAGCTATGAACTTTTGAATTTCGACTTGAGAATTGGAAAAAATAGGTCAAACCACTTGTGAACACTTGCTATTTTTATCTTTTCTTGCATCCTAAGGCATCGTGATGAAAATCTCTTGTAATTGGCCAACAAACTCAAGCTTTTGATGATCAAATGATGACAAATGAGCCTTTGATCAATATTTGTTGCATATCAAGGTTCTAGCTAAGGAGACTTTTCTTGATTCACCTGATTCAATCCATGCCTATAAGGGGAAACAAAACAAACAAGACATATTTTTGTACTTTTCATGAGGTTAGTGGTGCATAAAAGTAAAGTGAATACAACAAGGCGTTCGAAAAGGTTAGGAGCCAACCAATGATGTGCAACAATGCAAATAGAGATAGGATCTAAGGGGTAAAAGTTGGGGTATGACAATTTCATAAAAAGTGACAGAACCAAGTATATCCCTCCCAAGTTTTTCTCATTCACACAAGAACTTGAAAGAAACAAATAGGTTGATATTTAATATATTCGTTCAAGTGATAATGTGACAGATCTCTTCATAAAGGCACTTCCTACATCAGTTTTAAAGAAGCATGTACAACCACCCTTCGTCCTAGAAACTCCCCCCCTTAACTTTCTCCACTTCCTTCCGAAAAGAACTCTCCTACACGTTGTTACCTCTCTTAAATCTGGGAAGATTTGCAAAAATCTTCCTCCCTTCTAGAACAATGCTATCCAACTTGATATCCAACAACTTCACATCCTTCACATTGGAAAAAACGAACGAAGACGTACCATCTTCCTCGCTTATCTCTTCTTGATGGGATTACCACTTCGTCAATCTCACTCAGGTCCTTGAATTCGTAATAAAGGTCCTTCTCCCTCCATTTTCACCAAACTCTGTAACAAAGAAGGAGGTGTTGGACCCCCCTCAGCCACTTTTTTCTTTCCTCGCTCTCCGCCCGCTACATTTCATTTAGCAGACCCTCGCCACCTTCCCTTATAGCCACTGACCCTGCTCCATCCTCCTTCCCCATCCTTCTTCGCTGCGTATTGTTCTTCCATACATGCACCCGTTCCCTAACCAAAAGTTAGAGAGAAGGGAGACTCTCTCTCTAAAAGTTTTTTTTATTAATTCTTACAATTTTGATGGAGAGACACTTTTGTAAGAACTTGTTTCTTAAATATATTTATCCAAATTGTTTAGTCTATATTTTGATTAATATGTGAAGTGTTTATATAGGCGGAAAAATTGACTTTGAAGTATATCAATCGAGTGTTTAAACAGAATAATAGGAAAAACTATCACAAAAATATTATTATCAAGATCTATACCAACATAAAATTTGGTTAAATTATATAGTGACGGAAGAAAACCGTAGCTACAAAAAAAACCATAAATCTGTATCTTCAATCAGAAGTTGTTGGTTTAACTAAATGTTTAAATCATCGGCTAAATATCCGAAACTATAGTCTGTATAGCTTGTATGGACGGTAAAAATCTGTAGATACAATGATTTATGGATATAATAGAAATTTGCCTACGCTTTTTGAGTGTCACTAAAAGTCAAATTTCTTGTAACAATATTATTAATAGATGAATATGTTTTATGATATTTATTTTAATCTCACATGAGATATTTTATTTTTATTTTGACTATAAAAAATTTGTGGCCTCGAATTAACCGATGATCCGCATGGGAATAACGTTTTTTTTTTTTAAAAAGTGTATGAAAATTGAATGCATAATGTTGGTTGTGCAGAAACAATACATTTTAGAAGAAAAAAAAATACAATTTAGGTGAATAACATGAGCTAACCAAAATTTAGAATGACATTAGTAGTCTTGATGTTGGGATTCAACGCTAAAATTGATGTTGGGATTCAACGCTAAACATCGACTCTAAGGCTATGTTTGGGAGTTTGGAGGGGAAGAGAGGGGAGGACTTTAAAAAATAGGAAGAATTAGGTGAAAAGGATAAAAAGATTTTGGGTAGGAGGGTTTTGGAGGGTTTGAGTTTATTCATAACACCAAAAACCCCATAAAATGGGGGAACTCAAAAATTGTATTGAATGAGGGTTTTAGAGGGCTTACATAAATTTTCCAAATATCTTTTAAGTTATTATAGTATTCTGAAAATTAAAAATTTAGTAATAATAATGACTCTTTTATCATTCTAAACAAAATCATTTTTTTTAAAAATGTCAAATATTTTCCTATATTTTTTTAAAATTTCATTTTTGGAAGCCTTCCCCTCCGCTTCCCTCCAAACTCCCAAACATAGCCTAAGATTCACTTTACTAGTAAGGTATTGTTGTGGATAAAAGTTACCAATGATACTTTTACCCGCGACTTTGTGGATGTTAGTAAGACCTAGAAGTTTAGTATTACTCAGGGTTGTTCCAATCACATTTGCTTTTGGCTTTGAATAGTGACAAAAAAATTTCTTAACCTCGTACATTTTACAAATGGATAATGGATCTTTCCCTTAACTAATAATAATTTGTCTATTCATCCAAATATAACAAAAATTTGCTATAACTAAAAAACGACAAAGACTTTGGGTCTGTTTGGTAAAAATAGCGGTTGACTGATAAACTAGCTGATAGCTTATAGTTTATATCTGATGGCTGATGATTAATAGTTTATAGTTTATAGCTGATGGTTAAAACTGATAACTGATAAGCTAATTGAAATGTTTGGTAAAATTAACAGTTCAAGTAACTTATAAATGTAAAATGACATAAAAGATATTTAATACATAATTATTTTGAAATTAAAATAAATTATAAAGGATAAAATGAGTTTATGCTAAAATAATAAGGATAATAAAAAGGAAGAAAAAATGATAAGCTATAAGCTAAAACGCTATTTGAAATAGCGTCTGAAAAATAATCTATAAACTACTAAAATAAACTATAAGTTAGTGATAAAAAGACCGTTACCAAACATGTTTAAATTGTCATATGAGCTTATAAGCTATAAGCTATAAGACATAATCTCAAAATTATGCCTTACCAAACAGAGCCAAAAACTCTATAGTTGTTACATATACTTCTATTAATAGAATATTATCTCATCTTTTCTTTTTATGTGAGATTTCTGTTCGTATATGGAGAAGGGTTTTCATGTGGCTTGATTTATCCGGTTTTTTGTCGCTTGAGGAGTTTGGGGATTTCTTCTATAATTTCCGGAAAATTCCTTGCATTAATAAGAGATTGACTGCGGGTACCGTTTGGCTTGCTACGGTTTGGATGATTTGGTTAAAGCGTAATGCGGTGATATTCAAAAAGGAAGAATTTAGCTTTACCGAATGTATGTCGGATATTGTTTTAATCTCTTGGAGGTGGTTATGTGCTTTTCATAAGAGAGCTAATCTATGTAATTTTTATTCTTGGAATTCTCTACCTCTTCTTTGTTTTGAAAGGTAGCGGTTCTCGTTTTTGTATCGGGTCGGAGCATCCCTTTTGCTCCCGTTAATTCCATTATCTATTTTAAAAAAAATTAATAGAATATTTAAAATTTTGAAAATGGATAAGCATCGTTAGCATTTTAATATTAAAAAGCTGGTTTGGAAGGAAGAACAACATGGATCTTATAGTGTCAGGTCGGGTATCACATTTGGAGGAAGGCGAGGAAAAGAAATGGAGGGGTGACTGGAATGGTAATTGGAATAGCTTATGGAATATATAGACACCGGCTAGAGTAAAACTTCTTTTTTGGATAGTTTGTAGGCAATGTCTCCCGACGAGAATGTGACTCCGTCAGCATCATGTTTCATGTATTCCCAATTGTCCGTCTTGTGATAACAATTATGAAGATGATTGGCATGTTTTTTTAGGTGTTTGGAAGCAGTTTCCTCTTGGCGGGCAGCGAGATTGTTTAATGTTATATCTCTCTGTTTCCACTCTTTTCAGGATGCTAAATCTGTTATTATTGATATTTGTTGCAAGGAAGATAGTAATATTGTTGGTAGAGTAGTAGTAATGATAGAGGGCTTGTGGAAGAATATAAATGATTGGGTTTGTAATAAAGAGAAGGAAGAAGCTACTAAACTTGGTTGGCTAGCCTTGCCAGCCTTGCACAAGTGGCAAGAATGATTTTCTGCTCAACAAGTTTGTCACTCCGAATGTAATAATGAGAATTTGTTACAGTGGAGTCCGCCGCCGAGTGGTCTCTTTAAGTGTAATGTGGATGCAGGTTTTCACCGTCAGTTAGGGACAACAAACCGTGGTTGGTGTCGTCGAGATGATCATGGGGATTTTGTTGTTTCCGGAATTGCTTGGGATGGTGGTACATTATCTATTCTAGAAGCGGAGGCCTTAGCCCTCAAGGAAGCTATCCCATGTGTTAGCACCCTACCTTGGCCATGTTTTTTTTGAAAGTGGGATGTCCATGGACTACGGTCAAACATAGGTGGTAACTCAATTTAATTTTATTATGTCTTCTATTAAGTTTTGTTACTAGATTTTCCTCACTTTAAGGTAAAGTTTATAAATCGTCAAGCGAACTTGGTTGCCCATACATTAACTAAGGCGGCCAATTCTAGGACTCGACGCA
Source organism: Vicia villosa (assembly GCF_029867415.1). Taxonomy (NCBI): domain Eukaryota; kingdom Viridiplantae; phylum Streptophyta; class Magnoliopsida; order Fabales; family Fabaceae; genus Vicia; species Vicia villosa. Next base: position 294,239 of record NW_026705702.1, read on the forward strand.
TGTTTGACGAGATTCCTCCTTGTATTTCCTCTTACTTGAATAATGAAAAAAGTTAAATTTGCTTTTGTCAAAAAAAAATTGTTAAAAGATTCAATATTTGAAATATATAATAAATAATCAATAATGTAAAAATTTAAATTAATAAATTAGAAACAATGGTTCATAACAACAAGATAATCCTCATTTATTTATTTATTTATTTATTTATTTGTAACATTTATTTCAAATCTTCCATAGATTCTAAACAACATTATTCTTAAAGCAAATCCCAACCTTATTTATATATCCCCTTTTAACCTGACATGATTGAGAAAGGAGGTAAAATGGTTGGATTTGTAACTTACATACATAAAATAAAAGAGTGCCATGGAATCTTATTTCGACCTGCTTCCAAAGTTGTACAATTCGGCGGGCAATCTTGGCTTTGCTATAACCGTCAGTGGATCAGCAGGGTACAATAAACCTTCAGCCTCCGCGAGATTGATTCTTGGTATATTGGGAGGTATACTCCAAGTGAATCCTTGGAGCAACCTTGCCAATAACATAATAGCCATCGTGGTTCCAAGTATGGAACCAGGACAACCACGTCTTCCTGTACTAAAGGACATGAACCTTAAATCCGGTTCTATCAAAGTTATATCCGGCCCGTCATTCTTGAGATGGCGTTCTGGTTTAAATTTGTTTGGTTCAGTCCATACTTTTGGGTTTCTGCCAAGTCCGGTTCTTCCGAGTAACACATAACTACCCTTTGGTATCAATAAATTTCCAACAATTGTATCATTTATGGCAAAATGGGGAGGACTTAAATCTGTTATGGGATGGAGACGAAAAGATTCTCTTGCACAAGCCTTCAAGAAGTTGAGTTTAGGAATGTCTGATTCTTGAACTAACCTATTTTTTCCGACTACAGTGTCCAACTCGGCAGTAGCTTTTTGCAGTAGTTCCGGCTGATTTAACAGTTCGGCCAATATCCATTCTACTGCATTTGATGGATTGTCTAAAGTTGCCATCATCAATTCCTACATTAAATTTTAATTAGTATATCATTTGTAAGTATGGATACATAAAGAAAGATAACAGAAAGTTAAATCTTACAACAAGTTGAGCCTTGATTTCCTTCACCGTCAAGAACGGATTATTATTTTCATCTTTTAGGTTAATCAAAACATCTAGCAAATCCTCTTCAACTTTCTTTGATCCATCACTCCAATGTTTGATTCTTTCTTCAACAATGGGATCATGACACTTGTTCATTATCCTCACTGCATTATTGATCTTGCTTTTATGACCATCTAGGTCTAGTAGACTCATTCCTGGGATAAAATCTGATAGAGAAAAAGAAAAAATATAATTAAGCAAATCTAAAGCAGCATTAACTTGTTCAACCTCCTCAGAACCAGGCCCTCCATCCTTCATACCCTTTCCAATGTATCTGGTACTCAAAAAGAGTTTCCTAAACACATTACTACAATAATGTAGTATTGCGATTCTAACATTCATAGGGCTACCATTGTTGCATTTGTTGTACACATAAAATATTAGATTATCAGCTTCTTCATTTCTTTTTCCTCGAAGCCATTCATGTTTGGACGGATTAAGCAAATCTTTGACAATAATTTTCTTCATCTTTTTCCATTGTTCTCCATACGGTCCTAACATTGTAGTTATGTATCCGTTGGAGATGATACCAGTCGCCATGGTTTTTGGTCTTGATGCAAAATTAGAATCATGTTTTTTGAAGAATTCAAGTGCAATGGTAGGACAATTAACGACGACGAGATGAATATTCATGAGCCGAAAACATATTATTTCGGTATTCATTTCCTTCAACATTCTATATATCCATGCATGAGTAGGTCTGTTTGCAAGCATTTCAAAAAGATTACCAACAATAGGCAAGGGTTTTGGACCTGGAGGAAGTTTAGGTTTGTTAGGGTTATGGTATCTAATGGTTTTGATTACCATATACCCAACAAATATAACAAGGAAAAGAGACCATAAGGACTGAGGAAGTAACACGAGGAAGCTAGGGGTGTAAATCATGCTTTGAAAATATATTCTCGAGAAATATCGTTAGAGGGATGAGCTTGATCAATTATGAGAAGTAAGGCTCCTATTTATAATGTATAATTTTATGTATATCTTAATTCACCAACTTTAAGAAAAAATGGTTCATCTAATATGGTGTAAAATAAATGTTCAAAGACATATCCTTTTACTATTTTTAATTAATACTCCTTCCATTATTTATTTTATAAATTCATTCAATGAATGTATTTCAATTATATACAAGCCAAATATTTTATTTATTCATTAAGTTTAAAAAATTTATTTTTTCTTATTTCAAATAACTATTATATTTTTTGTAATTGGATAAAATCACACTAAATAGCCATAAATGTCATTTTAATTAAGAGTTAAATATGTTAGTGATCCCTATAAATATGTCACTTTTCACTTATAGTCCCTACAAAAAATTTTATCGAATTTTGATCCTCACAAAATTTTCCATCACGAATTTTGGTCCCTCCCGTTAAATTACTCTAACGGAGGCTTACGTGGCACGCCATGTCAGTAACAATCAACACTAAAGAAAAAGAGACGGATTGTGGGGGTTTTAACCCCCTTTAAATAACTTAATAATAATTTTTTACAAGCAATTAATTAAACCGTTGGTAGGGAATTCAAGTTTAAATTCAGCTATAATGGCAAGTATTTTGAATTGTGATTTTAAGGTACTATACATATGAACAAGTATTTGAGTCTTCTCTCAAATGAGTTAGTTTCATATAAGTTATTCATTGATGCAACCTTTATGTTCAAGGTTGGAAATATTTTATTCAACATTGAAGTTGTTTCTTGAGTGGATTTGGTCTCTCCTATAACTATTCATATTTATTCATACTAATACGGACACATTGATGCATAGTCTGATATAAGTATAATTAATTCTAAAAACATATTATGGGTTTGTGAAACTTGCCTACAAGAGAATTAACCCCATATTCATATTCATAGACATACAAATCTACTATCCATGCAAACTATAGGATAAGCAGGTCCACTAATCCTAATACTCAAAACCCAACTCTACTTATAGCTGCTAAATCATTGAGGTCTATGGTTGGACCGGTTCATTTAACTTAACAACCGATCCAAATTAATTAACATGCACGAATTCCAGTCGTCATTAATGATGTTTTTTTTTAATATAAAAATCATAAAGTCAAAGAATAAATAACAACAATATAGTTATAGTAACAACTTCACATATGTTATCATGAATCACTTAAATTAAATATTTAAAAAATTATTTTAAAAAAAGTTAGACTAAATTTTTGTTTCTTATAAATTTAAAATATTGTATTTTAAATAATGATTTTATGAATTATTTTAATTATATATACTATTAATCTTTCAAACAATTCTTTTAATGGGTTTATTCCACAAAATATTTGTCAACTTATCAATTTGAATGATTTAGATATTTCTTCAAATAAGTTGGAAGAAATAATGTCTATAAAAAAAGGATTTCTTCTAAATTTGTGGCATCTGAATCTTTTTCATAATGCAAAAACCATTTGTCTACCAAGTATTTGATTAATTGTTTGTGAGAAATTATTATTTTTTCAGTTATTTAAAGGGGGTTTAAAACCCCCGCAATATGCCTCTTTTTCTTGAATTATGCTTTGTCAGACGTGGCCAGACATGTGGCATGCCACGTAAGCCTCCGTTACATCAATCTAACGGGAGGGACCAAAATTTGTGGCGGAAAATTTTATGAGGAACAAAATTTGACGAACTTTTTTGTAAGGACTAAAAATGAAAAGTGTCATATTTATAGGGACTAAAAACTTATTTAACCCTTTAATTAATTATAAAAATTTCACTAGAAAAAATTCTTAGGGTATAAAAATATCCATTATCATTTTAAATGGTAAGTATGAAAGACAATGGTTGAGGTGGGATGTATCCTATAAATTAAAGAAAAGAAAGGGAGAAAAATCAGATTACATAAATGAATAAAGTATTAAAAGACACTTTTTTTGTATTAATAAAGAATACAAGTTCTAAAGAATTTGATTACAAGAGGACGGAAACAAAGCCAACCAATTACCTAACTAAATAGAATCTAACTTAAGTAAAATAAAAGATTTTTGCTAAACTCATAAAAGTTACAATTGGGTTGCATAATTTTCTTGATATACGACCTCCAAACGAGCTCATTACAACTCCAAACCACATCTCTCATGTTCCAAGTAGAGTTATTGAAAATAATTTCATTCCTACGTAACCAAAGACTCCACACTATTTCCAACCACACATTTCCCACATTACCTCATTGACTTTCTTTTGATGACAAAAAGAACTCTGATTCCAAAAATTCTCTTTAAAGTCAAACACATTGTGCAAATTGAATTTTGATTTGGATTTCATGTGAATTATTTGTGTTTGGTGAAATTTATTATTATAAGGCATATCAAGATCATCTAGAAATGGATTACGACTTATATAAACTTTTGAATTCCAAGTCTAATGTAGTTAGTGAATGTTGAGATGTGGAATTCATTGAAAAAATTATCACGAAAGATAAGAAAATCGAAATTCCCACAAATGAGAAGAACCTCGTGAGGAAACAAATTATTTAAACACAAATTGAAAGTTCGTCAATGATTGTTGAAAAACAACTCGAACATAGAATAAGCAGAAAGTCTGAAAGGCTAGGGATTTATGACCGAACAAAATCGATTGTTGACATATTTCCTTATCTAGTAGAAGAAAATAGTGTGAATTTTGTTTGTAATATTCCTATTATTCTTCAAGTGGAAGATGATCCTAAGAATTACAATGAAGAAGTAACTTCAAGGGACTTCTCTTGGAATGATGTTATCCAAGAAGAAATGGATTCAATCATGTCTAACCATACTTGGGAATTTATTGATCTACCTAAAGGATCAAGACCCAAGTAAGTGTTTAGAAGGAAGTATCATAGTGATGGTACACTAAACACCTACAAGGATAAATTAGTAGCCAAATGGTCTTAGACAAAAGGAAGATGTTGATTACTTCAACACATATGAACTAGTAGCAAGCACAATAATATTTAAAGTTTTGTTTGCATTAGCTTCATTGCAAGACCTTATTGTTCATCAATAGGTGGTTAAAAACGAAATTCCTAAATAGAAATCTCGATGAGGAGATTTACATGGAGAAATCAAAAGGTTATATGCTTCCTGGTAATGAACGAAAGATTAAAAAAATAAATAAATAAATAAATAAATAAATAAAAGAGGAGACACACAACTTAGGGGGAGACTTTTAAATCTTATCAAAACACGAATTCAAAGAGTTTGTCATCATCAAAAAGGGGGAGATTTTAAAGAATATATCTTATATCTAGTTTTGATGAAGACAAAGACTATCAAAGAAGAAAAGGATAAAAAGTGTCATGCACATCAAAGATAAAGTTGATCAAGAAGGTTGAACATAGAAATTCAAGTGAATATTTGAGACAAGAGAACTGAAATAAGGTACTCATTGCAATTTATACTATATTACTTTAAATTGCTCATAATTTCATCTCTCACTTCATCTAAAAACCTTCTTATATCATCATGCATTTATCTAAAAATCGTCTTCATCTACATCTCGTGACAAGTGTTTGTACACAAAGTTGTGTGAGAATATTGTGATATTCCTTTGTCTCTATGTGGATTACATATTGATCATTTGAAACAAGATGAATGGAATCTTAGAAACAA